>NC_066580.1:307620314-307815314 GCF_024323335.1 Lathyrus oleraceus
GAGTATACAACACAGAAACCAAAATTGTGGAAGAATCAATTCATGTCAGATTTGATGATAAGCTTGACCCTGAAAAGTCAAAGCTAGTTGAAAATTTTGCAGATTTAGAAATCACTCTTACAGGTTCTGATAAAGCCCCAGAAGCAAATGTCACTCAGAACTCTGAAGAAATTAAATCCCCAGAAATCCCAAAGAAAGTCAAAAGTCGTATCAACATATCTGAAGATTTGATTCTGGGAAACAAGGACGAACCTGTCAGAACCAGATCTACCTTCAGGACCTCTGAAGATACTCCTCTGGGACTAGTGTCTCTGATTGAGCCTATGTCCTGTGATGAAGCACTTCAAGATAACGACTGGGTTTCAGCCATGCAAGAAGAATTAGATCAATTCACAAAGAATGATGTCTGGGATCTTGTTCCAAAGCCCAGAGGCACTCACGTTATTGGAACCAGATGGGTATTCAGAAACAAGCTGAATGAGAAAGGAGAAGTCGTCAGAAACAAAGTTCGACTGGTAGCTCAAGGTTATAGTCAACAAGAAGGTATTGATTATAATGAAACTTTTGCTCCAGTCGCAAGGTTAGAATCTATTCGTCTTCTTGTATCTTTTGCTATTAACCATTCTATTAAATTATATCAAATGGATGTCAAGAGTGCATTCCTTAATGGTTATATATCAGAAGAAGTTTATGTCAACCAACCTCCAGGTTTTGAAAATCCAAACTTTCCAGAACATGTTTTTAAACTTAAAAAATCTTTATATGGACTTAAACATGCTCCCAGAGCTTGGTATGAACGTTTAAGCAATTTTCTTCTGGAACACAATTTTATCAGAGGGAAAGTTGACTCCACACTTTTCTGTAAGAACCTTAACAATGATCTCATGATATGCCAGATATACGTTGATGACATTATTTTTTGTTCAGTTAACGCCTCTGTTTGTCAAGAATTCTCTAAGTTAATGCAGGCAGAATTTGAAATGAGCTTAATGCAAGAACTAAAGTTCTTTCTGGGAATTCAAATTAACCAAACCTCAGAAGTTACATATGTTCATCAAAGCAAATATATTAAGGATGTTCTGAAGAAATTTGACATGGCTGACTGCAACTCTGCAAAAACTCCAATGCATCCAACATGCATTCTTGAAAAAGAAGAAGTAAGCGCAAAGGTTTGTCAGAAGCTCTATCGAGGTATGATAGGCTCTCTTCTCTATCTGACTGCTACTCGTCCTGATATTCTCTTTAGTGTCTGTCTTTGTGCCAGATTCCAATCAGATCCTAGAGAATCTCATTTAACAGCAGTTAAGAGAATTCTTAAGTATCTGAAAGGAACTCCTAACCTGGGCCTGATGTATAAGAAAACATCAGAGTATAGACTTTCTGGTTACTGTGATGCAGATTATGCAGGAGATAGACTAGAACAAAAAAGCACATCTGGAAATTGCCAGCTTCTCGGAAACAATCTAATTTCCTGGGCTAGCAAAAGACAGTCAACTATCGCTCTATCAACTGCAGAAGCAGAATATATCTCAGCATCACTGTGCACAACTCAGATGCTCTGGATGAAGCATCAGTTAGAAGATCTGCAAATTTTTGAGAGTAACAGTCCTATCTTCTGTGATAATACTGCTGCCATTTGTCTAAGTAAGAATCCCATTCTACATTCCAGAGCTAAACACATTGAAATAAAACATCATTTTATCAGAGACTATGTTCAGAAAGGGATAGTAACATTGAAGTTCATTGATACAGATCATCAATGGGCAGATATCTTTACTAAGCCTCTAGCTGAAGATAGATTTCTTTTTATCTTAGAAAATCTGAACATTCAAAATTGCCCAGAATGAAGTGTGGCTCTGAAAATGTAAAATGAGACTCTGACATAAACAAATGTGTTTCTGCCTCTGACTCTGATACTTCTACCAAGTTAAGAAGATATCTGAGTTAGAAATCTCCAGGAACCAATCCTTTGGTATTCCTGAAGATCAGATACATCAACACGTGGAGCACTTAGCGTCCAACCCTAGAACTTCTAGACAGCTGTCCAGAAGAAAATCAAAGGGAAACGTTTGAGATCTCCTCGAGCAGTGTGCATACTGTTGGGATTATACCCTCATTAATGAGCCTTAATCATGTCTCCCCCCAAGCGTGCTAACTTGATTCTTGTGCTAACGCTGAAATGTGTGTCGTTTTGCATGTGTTTTCACTTAGAGTATTTAAACACTCTTCTCATATTTCACACACTTATCACTCTCACTCACTCTAAAACCCTAAACCCTCTCTGAAGCGTCTCTCAACTCCTCATCTTCATCTCCTTCTTCTTCAACTATGGATGCTCAACAACAAGAAGTTTTCAACTTTTCTCAACAAATGGAATCCAACGCCACCGCTCAAAGCTCAAGCTTTCCAACTACAACTGTTATAGGAGTTTCCATTACTCCAGTGTACAAGGAACCCCATATCCTTGATCGCCTACCTCACATTAACCTAGCAACTCCCTTTGAGGGCTTGGATGTGTTATGTGAAACACTGGTGGACTTCGACAACATGAGAAGAAATGTAGTAGATCTTACTGAAGAACTCCGTATACAATGGTGGGAAAACTACTTCCAAAGGCTTTATGGTCCTATTTACCCAAATCTCATCAAAGAATTCTGGAGATTTGCTGATGCTGATGACCACTTCATCGTCTCCTTCATATTGGGGGTAAAGATAGTAATTACTGAAAAGTCAATTGCTTCTTTACTAAACATGGAGAAAACTGGAGGAAAAAGGATTTACAACATCAACCCTAGGTCAAAGCGCATTGCTGAAGTGATCAATCCAACCATCTTCAAACATAACACTGAAGGAAATCCTTCAAAGAACAAAGAGCTTCATCAGAACCTCAGAGTATGGCTCAAGATCATTCTGGGAACCATTCATCATCGCCCAGCATCAAACTCCTCTGACTACATCAATGCAGATCAGAAGTGCATACTTTATTGCATTCACAAGGGTGTGAAGCTCTGCCTTCCTGCACTTCTCTTCAGATACCTCAGAGACTCTGTGAGGGAAACCAGAAACAACATGAAGCCCAGATCCTACATCCCTCTGGGAAGGCTCATATCTGATGTTTTCATTGAGAATGGATTGGTAGATCATCTGGAGAAGAACAGGCTGATGGATGATCTAGCTATAGATACTGGAAAGCCTCTGAATGCCAGAAATCTCAAGAGTATGGGAATTCTGAAGAAAATTCAAGTCAGACCCACTATGGATACCTCCTGGGATGCCTTGAAAGATCAGAGGAAGCTGCCCCATGGTCTTGCAAGGTTCTTCAAGAATGAACCTGTAGATGCAATCCTCCACTACTTGCAACGGCTGAAGGATGAAGGAGTTGACACATCTGACTTCAGATTGGACGACTGTCTGGACTCAGAAGAAGATTTTGTCAGATTTAAACGAGGTCCCCCTAAGAATAAATCTTCAAAGGCAAAGAGAGCAAGAATAGGAGAAACTTTTGGGACCAGATCTCCAGCGCCTCTGCAAGAAACTACTGGTATGTCTGCTCCCTCTATTCCCTCTGAACACATTTTGGCTTCTTCATCTAATCCTCTCCCAACACCACCCATATACACAACCTCTGAAACCCCACCTTCAACCACCAGAACCTCAGAACCTCGACCCAAATTTAATCTTGCCCATACAACACTACCTTTATCTGAAGCTGAAGAACTGAACCAAACCAGTTCCTCTTCATCTTCAGCCCCAAAATCACCCCCATACCTTGAAATCTCCTCTGACCAAGAATACTCTGACCCTGACTCCCCAACCTTAGCCCAAATTCAGGCTCAAAACCTTGCTTCACAACAACCAACACAAACACATTCTGAAGCAACTTCACCTCCACCAGAACAAACAACCAACATTACTTCTGAAGACCAACCCTCTGAAACTCAACCCTCTGACCTCCACACCTCTGATATCACCCCTCCAAACACCTCCGCTGAACCTGAACCTGAACCTGAACCTGAACCTGAAACTGAACCTGAACCTGAAGCTGAAACTGAACCTTTAGACTTAAACCCTCTTTACGCTTCACCCCAAAGATCTGAACCTCAACCTGAAGCAGAATCTGAACCTCTCACATTAAATCTCAGCCCTCCAATTTCTTCACCTCAAACCTCTGAACCAAACCTTTCTGTACCTACCCTTGAGGAAGCCATAATGCTGGTCGCAGGGGCTTCAGTACAAAAGGTCAAGTCTCTGACCACTAACTCTGAAGTCATTGATGATCCTGACTCTGTAAGGACACACTAGAACAAAGTCATTGGCTGGATGACCTCTGAGGCTTTTAGACTGAAGAACATCTCTGAACAAGTCAGAAATGGCTACATCAGAGATGCTGAGGCAAGACTTCAGGAAAGACTTGCAAGAGAAGCTGAAGCCAGAAGGCTGGAGGAAGAGAGATTAGCAAGAGAAGCTGAAGAAGAGGCTAGAAGGCTGGAGGAAGAAAGAGCAAGAGAAGCTGAAATTCTAAGGATAAAGGAAGCTGAAGCTAAAGCTCTGGCTGATGCTGCTGCTGCTGCTGAAGCTGAAGCACAAGCTGCTGCTGAAGCACAGCAGGCTCTGACTCAGGGGGAGTCTTCTTCTTCTGTTATCCCTATGGTTCTCCAGACGCTGAAAGAACTTAAGCAAGATCAGAATGAACTCCGTGCCAGAATGGATAAACAAGACACTGTCAACGACAACATTCAGAACATGCTTGCTATGTTGCTTCAGAGAATGCCTCCACCTCCGAACCCCTAGGCACTTAGGACTTATTGCTTGTTGCTCCGATTTCTTTGTTTCTGATGTTTACTTGTTCTTTTTGCCTCTGTTGCTTTTTATCTAAATACAATGTTTTTCTCTTCAATTATTTATTTTTGCTATGTCTTTTTGATTCTGACAAAAAGGGGGAGAAGTCATTAATAGCTCTGATGAAAATATTGTCTAAATACCTTAAGCATTCTGCAACATATTTTTCTTAAAAATAAATTTATCTAACCTGGACTTAAGAAATTGCAGAAGGTATCAACAAACCTCTTTACTTAGAAGCTCTGGTAAGAACTTCTGAACTCCCTAGCACTATCTCAGGGGGAGCTCTTGTCTATCTGATCTAATATTTTATATGTTTCATCTGCTAATTAAGATTGTTTTGTCATCATCAAAAAGGGGGAGATTGTAAGAACAAAAATTGTTCTACAACAGATTCCATGATTTTGATGATAACAAAGGATGAAACCAAAAATGGCACCCAAACGAAAAGTTTCTAAATGTGCAGGGTTCTAAAAAAGAAGGAAGAGATCTGATAATGTCATCAGATACAGAACCAGATTAGATACAAATTATCAGAAGATAAGAAGCATCTGAAGTAGAAACACGTTCAAGAAAGTCTAACTCTGAGCAAAACAGCAAAATATCAGAGGCATCTGAACAAGAAGTACGCTCTGGAAGTTCTGATTCTGAACAACAGTATGTCAAACTTCAGAAGCTCTTGGCGCTATCTGAAGAAATCATCAGAACTCAAAAGATCAACATCAGAAGCTAGATAGCAGATTCCAAGATCTCCAGAAACATGAAGACTCTGATTATGGAATTGCTAAATAAGGAAGAGTAACGTTAACCTCAAATAAAGTTATGGAAATGGATTTCCTAATACAGGAAGAGACGTTAACTCCAAAAATACAAATGATAAGGAACTATTTGTGGTAAGTAGTCATTCAAGAAGTGAAAGTTGCTTTGACAACAAGCAACATAAGATATGGCACTAATTATTATTCAAGAGTTATTATCTGCCATGATTTTTCAACGGATCCTTCTCTTCTATATAAAGGACTGCAAATCAACATTCAGCACAAAACATATACAACAAGATTTTTACTGAAACATCAACACACAAAAAATACTGTTTATTCTCTCAATCTTCACGAAGCTTTTGCTTAGTACGTGAAATACTTTGTTCTTATTGTTGTAATATTTGCTTATCTTAGAAGCACTCTAGATTACATAAGCTTTCATCTATTGTTTTATTTTCCTCAAGTGACTCTGTGTAGTCTGTAAACTTGAGAGGACTAAGAGATCTTTCTCTTAGATGTTGTTTGTAAACAATCTTTCAAGATTAGTGGATTAAGTCCTTGTTGAAGGCGAAATCACCTTGGCCGGGTGGACTGGAGTAGCTTTGTGTTATAAGCGAACCAGTATAAAATCCTTGTGTGATTTTCATTTTGAAAAAGCGCTTATTTTCCAAACAATTCAAACCCCCCCTTTCTTGTTTTTCTCACCTTCAGTTTATAGACTGATGATCACATCTCATGGATCATGGATAAGAAGTTATCAAGTCTCAAACATAGGTATGAATATTAAGAGTAATATTTATACTGGATTGACCCGCTATGAGAATACTATATAAAATGTTATGCAAAGTGTCATAAGTTATTCTCATGGTGATAATGGTGTATACCACCCTTCGACCTGAAACCACTATGGACCCTAGATGTAGAGTCGAGTGCCTTATTGCCGATCCAACATTGTCCGTAACTGGATGACCATAAAGACAGTTGATGGGTACTCCACGAAGCATGCTAAGGGACATGAGTGACCTAGATGGAATTTGCCCATCCTGCGTAACAGGATAAATGTCTATGGGCCCAATATTGAACTAGACAAGGATGACACGGTCTATGCCTTGTGTTCAATATAGACATAAGGGCAAAAGGATAATTATACACATAATTATTATCACAGAAGGATTTGTCAGATCACATGACATTTTCGTGTCTTGGGTAGCAGTGATGTTTGCTAGATACCGCTCACTATTTATTATGTTAAAAATGTGATTTAATATAATTGCCAATGCCGCGAAAACCTATAGGGTCACACACAAAGGACGAATTGATGAGAGATAGAGTAATTAAGGAACACGGTAATATACGGTGCCCTTAAGTGAATTATAGAACATCATAAGGTACGGTGTACTTAAGTAGAATACGAAATATGGTAAGGTACCACGCGCTTAAGTGATTTTGGCATATTATAAGATATGGGACATATACACTTGAGTGGGCTTTTTAGCTTGCAGCCCACACAAGTGGTTCTATAAATAGAACCCTTGTGTAGAAGCATTGTCACACTTGCAATTTCGTTTCTCTCTCTCTCTCACACTCAAAGCCTTCATTCGTAGCTGCTAGCACTGAGATTGAAGGAATCCGTCCGTGTGGACTGAGTAGAGGCGTTGTCATCGTTCAACGTTCGTGATCGCCACAAGAGGTAACGATTCTATCATTGATCATGCCCATTCGTAAGGATCATTAAAGGAGAAATTTTAAATTCCGATGCGTTTTGGATCGCCATTCTCCTTCACCTGGATGTAGACTTCATAGTCATAAATCCATGATATTGCGTTTGTATTATCATACGGGAAATGAGCAGGAACAATGATTGTCAGAGGAGTGATCGGGTCAACTGATACTATCATTGGAGTCTAGTCATAAGGGATTTCCAATGGTTGAGTTTGTCCATAAGGAATTTCCCAAGTTGCAACTTCTTTAACGGTAGACAGATGCTCTGTAACTATAACCCCTTAATTTGTCATCTCTTTCACACCAGCTCTTAAGACTTTGCAAGTTTGCGGATTCACCAAATAAAACTCACAAGCAGCATCAAAACCAAAAGATATATCATTCATCAGTAATTGTTTCTTAACATCAAACAAAGGAGTTTTTAAATCGTCCACATTGGGCACCAACTTCTTTCCTTCATCATCTTCTATTATGCTTAGTGTAGGTTTGTTATGCGGAGGCATAATGTTTTTGTTCATATTTAGACCATTCAGAGTGAACATGATGGCCTTGGACTCGATTAGTTCTTGCACCTTATACTTTAGTGCCTTGCAATTTTCAAAATAATGACCTGATTCCCTAGAATGGAACTTACACCGAGCATTCACATCATAACAGGGAGGGAGGACTGCTATAAGAGGTCCTAGCTCTCTTAGATGCACCAAAGATCCACATAAAAAATATAGAAGCAAAAAACTGTATGACATTGGGACAGGGTCAAACCTTCTCTCATGCCTTCTTGACCTTTGCTGCTTTTATTGGTAGTATTGTTGTTGTTGGGGAGCATATTGTTGTTGATATGGGGTTGGTTATTGACCGACCCATTGATCGGTAGGAATATCATATGTTTTTTTTAACAGGTGACACGATGACCACTTGTTGATAAGGTACACGGTAGATTGAAGCCCTTCCCCACACAATTACAACTTCATTAGTTTCTCCTTCTCTTTTCTTCCCAAAGCCAACATACGGTTTCTTTACTACACCAGAGGTACTGACAGCATTTTGGATCTTTCCCATCTTAATCACATTCTCAATTATTTCATAAAAACTAACTAGGTATAAAAAACAAGAGATTTACTCCATACAATACTATCTAAGTACGACCCTTGAAGATTTCCCATAAACATATCCACGAGTTCCCACTACAACAGAGGAGGTTGTACTCTTGCAGCTAACTCCCTCCAATGTTGAGCATTTTGGAGCTGAGTGTGGTTTGGAGCCATGTCTGTGTTGTGTTGATAATGCTTAAGGAAAGCTTCAGACATGTCCCTCCAAGTACGAATGTGTGTACCTTCTAATTGCATGTACCACTCGAGTGAAGCTCCACTTAGACGTTCTTGAAATAAATGCATGAGAAGTCTCTCATCGTCGGAATACGAGACCATCTTCCGACAGTAAGACCGAATGTGAGTTCTTGGGTTGCTTGCCTCTTTGTACTGCTCAAACGCTAGGACTTTGAATTTAGCAGGTATCCTCACTCCAGATACCAAGCATATCTCTGCAACATCCAACCATATAGCGTTAGAACCTTCCATTGCTTTCATTTTGTAATTAATGGCGCGAAACTTCTTCTCCACCCCCACAGTCGATGGCCCAAAAGCATCGTATACTGAACTTTCTCTAGGACTGAAGAAAGCGTCATACTAGTCATCCACTTCAATTACAGGAGGATTGACTAATGGTGGGGAAATACCTCCTGGTGTCATCGCAAGGATTTGAACCGCAAGATTTCCTTGTGGTGGCATAAGAGGATATGCAGCAGTAGCAGCAGTGGCCCTTTGTTGCATTTCTTCCTGAATCCTAGCCATATGACTTCTTGGCCTATAACTATATCCTGAATTGTCTCCATGAGTTTCCCCATCTGGGCTCAAACCATGGACATTTCCTCTCTTATAGTAGTCTAATTTTTTTCCAGTGATTCATTAGTACTTGTTGGTTATTGCGGGTGTTGCACGAGTGCCGAGAAGGCAACTTTGCTGTAGTATTCTGTTTAAAAAGGACAATGATGAGTATTTGGTTTTTCTTTGGGAAATGAAAAATGATTCATGGATACGCTTTTTTGTTTTGTTTTTGTTTTTATTCTTTATCATGCAAAACTCTTAGTTATCGTGTTATTTATTGCGAGGAACATTTAAACATTTTGGCATTGCAATCAGAAAATAAAAGCACACATAAGGTAGAAAATTAAAGCCTCATTCATTCATTGTTTTAGGAAATAAACAAGTACAAGGAAAATGAAAATACAAACTTCTTGAATTGGAAAAATTGCAAATTACAAAAATCAACCCTAAAAGTGACCCCTTGAGTCCTACGGAGTGCCTCAATGTCGATGATGAGTTATGCCACAGTCTTCTTGCAAAACTTCACGAAGTCAAAGACTTCATGGGGGTATTTTTCTGGCACATGATCATATCTTCTTCTTTTAGCTTCTCGGGGAAGTCTTGGAGGGCAATGTTTGTCAGTACAACCATATTTACATATTTGTTTTTCCAATTGATGTAGAGAGTTTGCAGATTCTTGATGATACCATCCATCTGAGCCATATCAACTTCTCCCCTTAATCACTTGTCTTCCCAATACTTGCAGTTGTTCTTCAACTCTTGGTAAGCTTGATCATAAATCCCATTCTTCATACTCTTGATTTGTTCATAAGCCCTTCCTAGCTGGAATTGCTCATGCAGATACCCTCCGTATATCTCCTCCTTCTCTATCTTCTCACGAGATAAATGATCTTTGCATTCCTTGATGGTGTTCCTTAGTTATAGTATTTGAGCCTCATAGTCTTCTCTGGATGCTTTTTTCATTGTGTTGGACAATTCAATAATCTTCTTCAGATCTTTGATAGCGCGCCAAGCTTGATCCAACTTATCATTTTAGATGTTAAGCTCCGAATTAGCTCCTAACAGAGCACCACCAACCCACTATTTCTTTTCTTTCTCATCCCTTATCCTCTTCCATTTTCTCTCAAACTTCTCCTTGATTTGCTTACCCTCGTCTTCGAAGTCATCATTTCTATACTTAGCACGGTTGAGATGAACTCACAACTTAGTGTGTTCAATATCAGCTATTTGATCTTATCGGTAAGTTTATCAACATCTTCTCGTAAGATTGGCTCAGGTTATGGCACTAGAGGCAAGGATGAGGACTCGAAGAAGAAAGGAATCTTGACTATTTGAGCTCTTTCTCTTACCCACTGGACGTATGGTTCTTTGTCTATGGGATTCTTCTTTCCCCATTCTTGACCAATTCTAACGATCTTCGTCTAAGCTCTTCTCACTTTCCTTACAGCTGGATTGAATGGATCAACATCATTGATGATGAATGGAACAAGGTCTTTATCATCAAGAGAAATAACCATTTCATGCTCAAGTTGCCTCTTGAATAACACGGGGTTATAATTGATGCAACCATGTGTCTTTATCAAAGGCACATTAGGAAATCCTCTATATCTAAGTATGACATTTTTAGTTTCTCACTCTCTTTTGTACAACTGGACATAACTGGCAGAGAGAGAAGAAAACCTCTTAGTCCAAGTGAGACCTTTAGAGACAAAAGGACCTTTTTTTAGGCATGTGAGTTTTCATCCATAGGTGCAAGAGTGAAGCGCAACAAAGGAAAGTCCCATTTTTATTCTCATGACGAGTGTGTAGAGTATGGTAGAAACCGGCTAACAGGAAAGGCACTAGGTTGCCAGCCCAGAAAATCTCTACTGCCAAATAATATATGAAATTGTCAATGTTTGGGAATAAGACAATTCCATGAACCAAAAGTTCCAAGACTGCACCATATTATTCCCACTTCTCTTCTTTGAAAAACTTCCAAGCATGGTCTTCCAAGTAGTTCCTTGTGAACCCTTTGACAACACCTTTAGGTGCCTAATTGTCCACCACTTCATTTGCATTAAGACCCAACACTGAGCAAACTTGGACATAGTAAATTCTTCTTCCATCTTTGGGTAAGGATTATGATATTTGATAGGCCGATCCAAATTCCTCTCGGACTATTCTAAGGTTGGAGCTATTTGAAAATTGGAAAAACTGAAACATCGTAGAGGGAAGTCATAATACTGAGCCAAGGCTGTAAGAGCTCCAAAGTCCATTTTTTTTGTTAATAGATCCATAATATTCCCATAGGCTACATGGAACTTATTGTGCTTGATAGGCATCACCCTAGAACTCAAGGCTTTTAGACTGTCAATTTGAGGTTCCTTGTATCGGAAGGAGAATATGATTTTCCTAAGAGGAGGATTCATGATTACTTTGGAAAATGTTGCTTTGTATTCCTGCAATGAACACAAGATACTAAGAGCTTTATTTTTATTGGGTTTATGTTTATGATGTATGAATGCATGAATGCATGAATGCATGGATGAATGGATGAACAATACTTAAGCATGGCTTTATAAGTCTAAGATGTCTAAGGTAAGGAATGAAGTATAACACTATTTATTTTCTAAAATGATATTTCACTCGACATGATCTAGGGTTTCTTAGAAACAGGGACCCCAAAGTCATGGATACATCTTACTATTTTCCGCATACGAAAAAAGCTTGCCGATCGACAACTCCATCAAATGAATTTATTATGGGTTAGGTCTTCGTACCGATCCTCACGAGAAAAGCTTCTCGGGGACCTGTACTATGTGACCACTGACATTGGGTTCTAGACTAGGTTCTCAGATTCATGGATTTCCTTGATTGTTTTCCACTTATGTCAATTTACTTGTCAAGCGTCAGCTTCATCAAGGAAATCTATTATGAGTGAGGTATTCATACTTACCCTCGTGAGAAAAACTTCTCGGGGACCCGCACTATGGGACCACCATTTCTAATTGGACCAAAGGTTTGAGGTTCTATAAAGGTCCTTAGAGTCAAATATTCCAGTGAAAATACTAACGCTTACTCCAAAATCTTGATGGTCATCAATATCCTCAAAAGAATTTAATCTAAGTGAAGCTCTCATATCGACCCTTACGAGAAAAGCATCTCGGTGGCCCATACTACTCAACCTCTCCTATCTTAAGCTTACTCTCTAGACTCCGGTATAGATTCTTTCCCACGAGGTTTTTCTTGCAATCAATAGTATCCATTTTATACCCCATCCTCAAAGAGCCACGTAGCAGATGGGACAATGTCAACAGAAACAAACAAAGAGATTAGATAGCAAGATAAAACAAAAAGATAAACACCCACACACGCGAAAAACAACCTAGACTAGGCTTAACTTGCTTAGGGAAACCGGGTCCCCTGTAGAGTCTCTAGGTGTCGCTATACGAAAACTAACTACAGACACAAATTCGCCACCAAATTTTATTTATTCCAAAAAAAGAGGAAAGGGAAAATAATTGACAAAAACCTCTAAAGAAAAAGAAAATGGTCTCGTAACTAAATTTAGGGTTCGGAAGTCGGTTAGGAAAGGGGAAGGTGTTACCGTGCCTCACATCCATCGTACTTGATGGGAACTATCTAAGTTGTCTACGTGACATGGGGGTTTATCTATCTTAATATTTATCTTCTATCAGAAAATAAAGGGAAAATGATTAGTTTTTTATTATTGTGCTCGCCAAGGATTGGGGTCCTTGTGCCTACGTATCATTCATCGTGAAATGAAGAATTAGAGCTCCATAGGTCGGAGTAGAAAATGTTGTTTGTTGGTTTTTTTACCTTGAAAAATGGGTTTTGGAGTAATGGCCAAAGGCACAAAACTAAGGTTTGATGAGTTGATGTTTCTTTTATGGTTTTTGAAAAGAGAATGTTCTTGATTAGAATTGCACTAAAGATAATTGGTAGAGGTGAATATTTCAGACAAACAAGCCAAGTGTCTTGTGTCCAAAATACTCAGAGTGAGAGTAGGAAAGCTCCATTCTCACTCCTTCTCCACCACTTAAAGCTCGTGGCGTACAATTCTTATCGTATTTTTATTGTGTTTTGAATTTGATTAAGAAAATGCCACTTGACATTGGATCAGGGGTTTATTGCTTATTGATTTTGAAATGATGAGATACATGTATATTTACAAGGAAATAATGCAAGAAATAAAGGGTATCATTGTAAGGTAGCCCAAGAGAAAGTCTTGTGTGTGAAAAGTTACCTATGCTAAGAAGTTGATAATGGGCTTCAAAACATGTATCCCTAGGGTAGTTCCATGAATGCCATTATTATAATAAAAGATTTCAAGTCAAAAATGAAGTTCCAAGTCAGTGCAAAAGGTCAAGAATCATGATCCAAGGTCCAAGTGCAAGGTTCCTAATAAGTCCTCTAAGTCCAACATTAGGTCATAGATGAATGCATCCTTTTGGTCTTTTTATTTTATTATGTTTTTGTTCTTTTTTATTACGGAGTGCAAGAAATAAACGAAAATATGATAAGTATGCATGGAATAGATAAAATTATGATGGACATGAGAATAAAGTCCTTGAAAGTAAATAACAATAAAATAACTTGACAAGAAATAAATGACAATAAGATTAGGTCAACAAGTCAATGGTTAGTGACAAAAGTTAGTGATGAAGAGTTAAGTTGTAAAGAGTAATCACCTAGGGATCCTCTATCCACAAGTCAAAGGACTCATAGTATTGCGTATTAAGGGATAACCCATCATTGATTCAAAGTGTCAAAAATGATCAAATGATAATTTATTTACATGTTTGAATCAATGAAGATTGAATCGACTGAAACGTCCATCTATCAATGATTTGAAGGGTGGAAGATTTCATCACCCAAGCAACCATAAATTAAATCAAATGAGATAAAAGTTAAACATAAAATTCCAAATCTTAGTGGTTAATAGTCAAAGGAAATATTTAATCGAGTCAGGACACTTTAGCGCTATGTTAAGCAATCGTAAGTGGACTTTTGTAGAAGCCACACCTATATGAGGCCGGTCAATAACAATATATGTGCTAGGCATGTTAGAGTACTAACAAAAAGTTAACCTCTTGAAACAATGCAACACAACAAAAATGGAAAGGCAAAGCTCAAGCAACAAAAGGTCTCATCTTTCATCAAGATATTCAACAACATGATCAACCAAGGGCAACCTATCAACATCTCAAAGTGTCAAGAATGTTCCAATAGTCATTCATCAACATGTTTGAAGTGTTGAAGGTTCAATCAACCTTAGGATCAATAATCGATGATATTAAAGATTGTCATCAACCATCTAATCATAAACAAAAGGATAAAATGGTAAAAAATAATAATAAATGATAAGAATAATATTATAATTATATTAAGTAAAAATTAATTAAATAAAATAAAATCAAAGTTTGATTGATTTTTTTTTAAAATAAAACTAGTAAAAAGAAACAAAAAACAAAAAAAAACAAAAAATATAAAGGGGGGTGCAAAATCCAATTGGAGATGCAAAAGGAAAACGGCGCAAGGCCCATAAGTTAAGACCTACTGGACTTTTTTGGCTTTGTCTAGGGGGTGCAGGGAGCATCCTGGTGGTGTGAAAAGTAATTAAAATATGGGCCCAAGGGAAAAGGCCCAAACCAAAGCTAAGTGAGAGAGAGAAAGTTTGGAAGGATGACTCTAGAAACCTTCCCCCCCTCACGTCCAAACACTCAAAATGTTCAAATATATAACCTTTCCCGCTCCTCCACACCAGAGCTAATCTCCGACGGCGGCATAGCTCTAAAACTGAAATCAGAAGCACCAAAACCTTCGTCTCAAACAGCTGAACACGAAACTACAAACCAAATCCCTTAAATCCTAAGCAATCGACCTAATAGAAGAAAGAGGCATAAGAACCCTAATCCTAAAAAATGAAAATTCAATGACAACGGGAAAGAATCAAAGCCTCTAAATGGTGGTATGTGAGATTAAAGCAACCGAAGGTTTTGAAAGTCTACCTCGCTAGAGAAGGTGACCGGAGAAACGACTATGACAATGCAAGTGTTCAGGTTAGCTCTTTGTATCCTTTTTTGTGTATCTTACTCTTCATCTTTTTCTGTTCTGAGAAACAAGTGAGAGTTTGAGGGAATTAAGTTAGCTCGAATGTTAGGTTTTTTTTTTGTATTGGTTGTTGTTTCTCACTATTTAGGGTTTTTGATTTGATCTTTTTTTCTTTGTTCCTCTGAGTTGTTGCTTTTATAATGAAAACATTAGGGCTTTTGAATCATGGAAACAATGCAAATGGAATGTTGATGGAAATGTTATGGTGCATAAATTGTATGCTCCAATGTGTGTTTTGCTTATGATAAAGTGACTTGTACCATGTAACTTCCTTGTGAAAATGTTTTGTTGTCTATTTTTGGATTGATGCTCATTTTACTCTAATGAAAAGAGTAAATGAGTGGAATTTGATTTATTTTTACATTATTGTGGAATTGCTTGTCTTGTGCAGGGTTTGAAATGATGTAGGTTGAATTGTTGTTTGGATTGTTGAATGATGTGCAGGGTTGCTCATGGTTTTGTTGTAGGTCTACTACCGTTTGAGTGTTGTTTATGGATGTTTACAGGGTATTGGTGTAGGGAATCACAAGTTGTCGTTTTGTTGTTGATGTGCTTACAAGTTTGTTGCAAGCTATAGTCATGAGATGTTGCCATGTTGTTGTCATGGACTGCTATGGTTTATGCTTGTGGTGTGGTTGCATTGGTGTAGGTCTTGGAATGCAGGTTGTGGAATTGTTTGCTGCAGCTTGTTGTTAATGCCATGGCTTTCTGCCGAACAAGTTTGCATTTGCAGGCTTGTTGTAATGTATAGGAGGATACTATGGCAAGTTGAATCGATGCAGGGCTTGATGTTATTTGTTGCAGATTTGTTGTAGAATAAGGGTGGGCTACCTTGAGAACCTCTGATTTTTTGGAATTTTGGTTCAAAAACACATTGATTCCAGGTAGTTTAGGCTACGGCTTTATGATTTAACTCTTATGGTGTAAAACATGTATGCTTGTGAACTTATGCTCATGCTTGTAATGCAAGAAAAGATTTTTAATTCTAATGATCAAAGTTCAAATCAATATTTACTTTGTTTTGTCATATTTTTATGAAGTGTGCTTAAAATGAATGAAGTTTAAGTATTTAGAAAGGTGTGTTGACTTTGGTTAAAGTTGACCAAAAAGTCAACCTTTGGTCAAAGTTGATTTTTTTTTGTATTTTCTTGGATGAATGATGTACTCATGAATGGAATGAAGTAAAATAAATGCAAATAAACTAATGCATCAAGAACAAAGTTGTTTATACAAAAATCAAACAATTTAAGCAAGGGAGACTAAGCAGATGATTGATGGAAAATGCATGATGAAATGACGAAGCGAAATCTCCATGAAGTAGGTTTTCAATTATCATGTCAAAGCATAGAACACACGGGCACAACTAGGGTTTGGTGTACACGCCATGGTCCAAGCACAAAGCATAAAGTCAACTGATGACTTGGACAAGCCACAAACGATCAGAGAATTAGGGTTATGGGCAAAGGATGACCAGATGAACAATCAAAGCTTCCAATCAAGACCCCCTGTCAAATTAGGGTTTAGGGATGAATGAGTGCGCTGGTGCAATCTTACAAGATCAATGAGTGCTTGAACTGAGATTTAGGGTTTATGGTTGGTTAGACATATCCCAACATGATCAAGAAACCCAATGATCCTCAAATATGAACATCATGCCTTGAGTCCGTGTAGCATGCTTGTTATGAATGCAAATGAAAATGAGATGATGAGATGGGAAATATATGCCTATGAATTAGAGCCATGAAAATTGTGTAGAAGGTAGGGTGAATTTGTGGTATGACACCGTTCACTCTGCAGGTCCTTGCATTATGTGATATCCATTCACATCCTCGCATCATGATTTTGATTCGTGCACATTTCATTCTTTTTACTTCTTTCGATTTATTTATTATGAACGTGTGTTATGCATATGACATTGTGTTGCTATCTCCAATTCACACGACTTACTTTTGGGCCTTCTTACAATTAGACCATTTTCTCGGGCAAATAAACTCATTTGCTTGCGTTTGTTGATTGGTTTTTTCTTTAATCGTTTCATTATCTCTTATCCCCATTCAAAAAAATGTACCCCCACTCCCATGACATGTAATAATTTTATCGCTTTATTGTTGATTGCTTTGTTTAGGTAGTTTCTAACACAAGAATAAAATCAACCATTTCTAAAAAAGAACAAAAATAAAAACTCGATCCAACATCGAGAGTTTCTCAAAGACCAAAAAATTCATCCATTTCAAACCTTCCATCTTAATTCATTTCTATCCTTTTCGAATTTCGCAAACTTTCCATCAAACTCATTTTGTAATCTTTAATTAAAAGCTTGATCCAACGTCAAGCCATTTTCATAATGAAAATAAAAAACACTTCATCACTATTCAACACTTTTCAATAAAAGAGATCAAAGGAACGCGGTGTAGTCCACGAGCTCCTGAGAGTTAAGATCTAAGGTGTAGTTCTCGTCAATCTAAACACTCATCATCCTCAAATCAATTCCACAATGCTTAATAAACCTCGACTAGCTTCGAGTGTGCTTTCTCAAGAAAAACTCGAACACATATAAAACTATCAAGACTCTTTCACAAATAAGATGAAAAATAAGCAGAGTGTAGTATAAGAATTCCCTAGATTTAGGAACCAAGATGTAGCTCTCTTATCATTCAAAAATACTTCAAACCAATCAAACTCTTTCCTCACCGCCGTGTGATTGAGCCTTAAAACCTTTTATCAAACGAAGGATACTTTTTCTTGAGATGACTGATGCAGTGTTTCGCAAGTATACGAACGCGTCAGAGTAATATAAAAGATTGTCGAATCCACAGAGACCAAGTGTCAATCTATCGTTATCTATTGTTATGGTGTTTATCAAAGGCAATCAAAATAGGTGTTTTTTAGAGTGTGCAATGAAAAGTAAAGTATTGAAATAAATTTAATTAATAAAGACAGGGTCGAATGTAATTCACGTAATCGATTGATAATCCAAGTACTTGTTAGTAGAGCTACTTATGGGCAGTGTTTCCAACTTTGAAAAGAACTAATTTAACAGGAACTGTCGCTTTTGCGTATTCAGATCCGAGTTGTACTCCCTAATCAAACCCTCTTATTGTCACTTATAAAAAGGCGCGCATTGCGTTAAAGTAGTCAACCTATTTTTAAGAAATATAGTATCTTGACTAAGTTGAAAAGTATTATAACCTGGATTTCTTAACCAAAAGAGGTTCTCACGAACCAGACTCTAAACTTATAAACGCATCCGAAAATAGTTTTAAAATCTCTTTTCTTCTTAATGTTAAAATCTCCTAATGAACTAAACAAAGCGCTTTCGCTGTTTTTGAAATAGTTAAAAACAATTAAGTTTAAATAGACGTTGGACGACTTTCGATCTTACCCAACGGAATTGAAGTGCAGGAAAACTTAAGTTGAAAGTTAAAATAGCCCTTAAGTGTTACTACAAACAATTGTACGGATTACTGGTTCAATTATGATCCTTACATTCTAACCTTATAAACTTAGCTAGACATGGTAAAGTACAAGTGCATTAAAATAAATAAACGTAGTGCGAGTGCGGAAAGTAAATAAAAGTAGTGTGAGTGCGAGAAATAAATAAAAGTAGTGTGAGTGCGGAAAATAAATAATTTAAAGCGAGTGCGAGGAAATAAATAAAGTAAAGCGAGTGCGAGAAATAAATAAAGTAAAGCGAGTGCGAGGAAATAAATAACGTAAAGCGAGTGCGAGGAAATAAATAAAGTAAAGCGAGTGCGAGAAATTAATAATTTAAAGCGAGTGCGAGAAATAAATAATTTAAAGCGAGTGCAGGAAAATAAATAAGATAAAGACAAGTAATAAAAACCTGCTCCAATCGGAGGGTTGAATAAATTGCAAAGCGGAATTGAAAATGGCGCAGGATTAACTTCCTTCCAAAGTGCTCCAAACTCGATTACAGACTCTATCACAGACTCGATTACACAATTGTGGTAACACTCCAATGCGAAGCGGTTACCACTTTATAATACTGAATATATGCCTAAGTGAAACAAAGTTGCTCTGAGTTTGCCTCTGCTCTAAGTTTGGATGATTGTAAAAGTGAATTCGAGTTTCTATTTATAAGCAAGTAAAAAGATGGAAATGACTTGGATGCCCTTCAACTTGAAAATGGGAGGGAAACTATTTTCCTCTTGTGGCGCCCGCCACAAGGCCATGGCGCCCGTCACAAGCACAAAATGAGGCGCCTTAGTGGATGTAGTGGGGAACGTGGAAGTTGAGGGAATTTGAGCTTGGACACGTCATGGCAGGGTCTATGGCGCCAGCCATGGGGTAGGCCACAAGAACAAAATGCTGAATTTTAGGGTTTTTGGCTCTTTTTCGCTCCTTTTCTCGATCAGGGCTCCGATTAAAGTAAAAACCTGAAAACAAAGAAAAACATAGCAATAACACAACAAAATGATAATAAAACAACTAGAATGCATGTGAAATCAAAGTCGAAAATACGGTAAATTTCAGTGTTATCAATGACGCAAAAACAAAGTTTCATCCACTTGAACATACGAGTAAGCTTGCGACGTTGCCCACGAATGTTGATTTTTAAATCCATTCAGATGTGATGCAAATGTTCCCTTCTCCACTTGCTTTGGTTAGCCAACAATGTTTTTGTCGATTGACACGAAGTAGCTTTTTCTAAAATCGAGCAACAAACAAATATTTTATACCCAGAACTACGTAAGCCTTGAGTTCTCTATTGCACCCGAAGATACATAGGAGCAGTATTTGTCTATCTTGTTAGACCCATTAATAAAAAAAATAGGTTTAGTTCCTTTCTTCGCACATTAATAAAAAATCCAAAAACATTTTCTCTTTTCTTTTATTCCTTTTCTTCTTTCCCCTATTAATAACCTGACAAGCCTAACATTTCTAAGCTAACACTAACGCACACAACTAACCTAATGGTTCCTATTGAGTACAACGGACGTGAGGGGTGTTAATACCTTCCCCTTGCGTGATCGACTTTCGAACCCTGATTTTGTTGTGACGACAAATATCATTGTCGTTCTTTCTTGGGTTTCTTTTATATTTCCCTTTTGCCTCTTTGGGAATATAGAAAGTTTGGTGGCGACTCTGTTCAGTGTATCTTGCGAGCGTGCGATTGTGTTTCGCTAAGTCGGGTTCTCATTTTTTCGAGGTGCGACACCCATCTGGAAAAACATTTCAAAGCTCATTTCCCGTCTAGCAAGTCATTTTCAAGAGCTTTTACAAATTTTCTCTACACTCCTTATGCTTGCTATCTGCAAGTACACAATCAATCCTTACCTTTGTGGAACCCCACGGGAATATCCTAATTACTAATAGTTGCCAAATCTCATAAGTAGAAGCAAAACAAAAAAAATTATACCTACCTTTTCTCTTCAAGGTGAAAACTTTTTGGGTCCATCACTACCAAAAAGAGTCTCGCACTTGTGGATACCATTCATCTCTCACAAAAAAATTACCCGCATTTGCTGCATAGCATACATAAATTCATGCATCATGAAAAACCAATCATCCATGGCATGTCATGCATATCAAACATTTTCTCTTACGAATGGCCTTGTTGCCCCAACATAACATTTCAGTCAATCCCTAGCATATGACATTACAAAATTATGTCTACCAATAAACCAATTCACAATTATACACTTATCTCTCTCACTTTACATCTTCATTCCTTAACGGGATTTTTTTTTGGATATTCTTGTATTTAATCCTCTTCTACCTTGAAGGCTCGAACGGTCATCACTATTCCTATATTCAGGTTCAAGAAGATTAAATATGGGCAATCATCATACCCCAAAATTTTTCATCCCCTTTTGATTTTCATATAGCATAGACTTTAACTCATTTATATATTCATGTCATGTTCATCTACATCATATCTTCACCTTGGCATTTTCAAAACATGAACCATGGATTCTAAGGTCTTTTGTTATATATGATTGACATTGAATCAAACTGTTGGAACTTTTGGTGTGCATCTAAGTGGGGAGGATCATGATTGAGACCTTGATCACGAAACCCTAATTATTGGTGCTTAAGATCTTGGTTTGTGTGGATTGCATCATGGTATTTGATTTGATCATGAAACCCTAATTCCTGGGTTTTGGAACATATGGATAGTTTGGTTTGCATCAGGGTATTGGTTTGGTTTTGGATTACAACTTAGGTCAACTTTGGTGGATTGAATTCAACTGATTATTTTGGTTTGTGCATTAGTCCATCAGTTTGTTTAATTGGGGTCCAAGGCCAAGTATCATGTTTCATGTTTCATTTCAAGGATGACATTCAAGGATTTGGATTCAAAATAATTCAAATTGAAAATGGATTACTTGGATTACAAGACACAAATTACAAGTTACAAGTATTGAAATACATTACAAAGTCATAAAGAAACAAAATTACACAAATTCACATTTTGACCTACAGTTGACTTTTTATCAACAGTTGACCTTTTGGTCAACAGTTGACCAAAGTCAACCAACTAAACCCAAAACCTAGCATTTACTATAAACATATTTTCTTCATCTTCATCCATCATCTTTATGTCCATGTTCCATTTAGCTTCATACCATGATATAACCATATAGTCCTCATGTTGCAAAAACTGCATGATATGCTGTAGTTCATGCATTCATCATCATTGTACCTACATGCAAACCAACATTTCCAATATTATAGGAACACATGTATATAAATCCAAGTATCACATGGTAGTAGCTAGTAT
The DNA here is from genome assembly GCF_024323335.1 of Lathyrus oleraceus. Lineage (NCBI taxonomy): Eukaryota > Viridiplantae > Streptophyta > Magnoliopsida > Fabales > Fabaceae > Lathyrus > Lathyrus oleraceus. The sequence goes on from NC_066580.1 coordinate 307,642,382, forward strand.
ACATATACACATAACACAATGCATCTACGTTAACAAAAAAACTAACTTTCAAATTGGTAACCGATTACAAAAATTAGGTAAGCGATTACACCTGCTAGTGTTTGGAAATTTAGCCTGCATTATAGTACCTATTGCACATAAATTCACTTAATAAGTCCACATACCAGTCAGTACTAACATGAGCTCAGAGTTAATAGGTTCGGTTTAAGTTAACTCACCCTATTAACACTAACCAAATTCATTTTCCTGCATCTCTTTTCTTTTCATTTTCAACATAAGCATAACACATCATTACCATTCAAAAAGAAAAAGGAAAAGATCAGGCCCATACAAGAAAATATCATCAATCCAAAACAATACATCACAATTCTAATCTCGTGTTATTTTCAAGGAAAATACCAACACAATTCATGGCAGCAACAATTAGATTCTAACACCAAGTACATCCTATTGGAGATACAACTAACATATAGAGTTTTCAAACTATTTCCAAAGAATCCCATAGGAAACTACCGTGATTAGGTCATGGTTTTAAACTACTAACAACAATAACCTCATTATTTCAAAGTGGCATCACTAACCAACCAACTTCAACCTCAAATAACAATTTACTTCTAGCTATGTACCAACCAATTAGCAAGTCATTTAGTTCACCACAATAACAAGAAACATAAGGCTAACAAAATTCATTTGATTCATTCCAATAATAACAAACTAACCGTTCAATCCAACTCTTCCTGCAGATCATAATAGACTTTAGTCTTAAAATTCAAGCACACAACTGATTGAAATAAAATTCAACTTAATTGTTAATTGAGCTTCGAAATCTATTGACATATTCATATTCAATTCTAATTTCAGCTAAAACATACCAGGTGTAAGACCCTAATTTTGACCATAAGATCCCTCATGGCATTATGTTATTGCACCAGTGCATTGCCTCAAGGATCATAGCATGTTTGGCTCCTTAACCCTAGGGGTGGGACTTGTTTGAGTGTTTTGAGACCACCAAGCATGCTTGTATTGTATATTATTGCTTTTCTTATTTTATTACTAACCAAAAGCACAAAAATATGTCACTAACTCTTTTTGTTTTGAAGCTCAAGTGATCATGTGCTCCACAACGCTCCTAAGCCCAATGAAATGGCTAGATGAAGATGAGAAAAAGCATGACAATGTTCCACCGAGTTCCTAATCATCATATATGTCTCCCAATTATCTCAATGTGCCAATTTTATCAAGATAACCCAAAGGGCTTGAGGATTGTTTCCTAAGGAAAACCTAATTTCACTATGCTTTGACTGTGCCTTGCCCATGAAGCAACCTCAACCTCTGATCAAATTTAATCAAGGTAAGTTCTTTAATTTATCATTTCATGCATATATGAGCCTATTTTAGGCCCCTAAATCATTTATTCATCAAGATTGGAAGTTTTACCTTGAAAAGTTGACAAGTCAAGTCATCTGACCAAGCTGAGGTCTAATGAGATATAACTTTTGATGTATTTGTCAAATGAAGATGACCCAAAGATAAAAATTGTTCTTAAGAACCGTATGAACAACTTTCATGTTCATCAAAAATCCATTTGAAACTTGGAGGGTCATTATTCATTTCAAAACAGTATAGGTCATTTTGACTGAAACCCTAATTTTGGGTCAACTTACTAAGTACATAACTTCCCTAAAAGAAATACATGTGATAATGCAAAACATTATAGGTCACCTTGGACCTAATTCATTGAATTTGAAAAGGTACCCAACTTCAAATGCCCATAACTTTGTCATATAAAATCCAAATGATGCAAACTTTGAGTCTAGATTGACCATATTGAAAAGATGTACAACTTTGATATTGGAGGGGTTTTCATCTGAAGCTTGCATCATGAAAATAGAGAGGTTTGATTAAGCTTTCTTTTGGTGAAATTTTTCAAAGTGATTTGAACATGTTTTGTACTTGGATTTTCCAGGCCAGTTTCATCAATTTGCAAATGCCAAATGATTTTTTGCCTAACATGACTTTTATTCATTATTTTAAGGGCTTTCCAACCATTACTCACATTACTATTTTGAGTTCACCATTTGTGAGTTTAGAATTCATTTCCATTTATGTGCATTTTGGTATTTTATGATGAAACTTTAAAATGCAAACTTGTTCAGTCCAAAGTGCACGACCAAATGCTCTTCATGTGAGCTTAGCAAACTTCTGCAATCATCATTGGGCCTTCCACACGCATACACAAGCCCATGCATCCAATTTTCAAATTGCTATGCACATGAAAGAAGCATGATCAGCTGATGCATTTACCTATAAATAGAGGCGCCATGAGCTTCATTCAACAACCTTTTGGAGATCCCTTATGCTGCTGCACTGAAATCCTAACCCTCACCAAAGGAATTATTCATTTTTCTTCATTACTTTCGAGCTTGAAATTCAGTATCATTAACTGAGTTTTAAAGCCAAATTCCTTAGCCAATCACTTCCATTACACTCAAGGATCAAAGAGGAGCAAGGATCTTGAAGGATTCGTGGCCAGAAGTTCATCCATTTGAAGGTATCCATTTAAACTTTTTGGATCTAGAACTCTTAATTCAATGTAGCATTCTTGTGTTTCTGTGGTTTTCTGAAGTCCTCACACTTGAGGCAAGCCATTGGTGCTTTTAATTCTTCATTTCACGAATTTTGAGTTTGAACACCATGATTTTCTCCTTCACATTTCTCTCAATATAGGTAGAGTGAGGAAGATCCATTGGTATAGTGATGATCTCCATCACACGAGCTTCATTTCCATGTCCTTATTTTCCATTTTCATTGAAGTTTATTTTTCTGCAAGTGTGGCCGGATTTTGTTGCTTCGCCGGAGAAGACGGTGGTTTCCGCCACCACCACCACGTGTCTTGCTCCTTGGCCATTGGATTTCCATTTCAGGATCTAATCGTGTGAATCCATTTTGATTACTTATTTTAATTCATGTTGTGGCGCGCTTGACTTGTGTATACCGTGTTCCCTCAAATCTGAACCGTGCCAGATGCCACGTCAATTAATGTATGTGCATCTGATGGCTGTGGCTTTTTCACTTATTTTTATTTTCCACTTATTTTCTGATAATTCCTTTTATTTTCAAAAATTCATTTGAAGTCAGAAAAATATGAGACCAATTCCAAAAAATTTCTTGAAAAATCTAGTTTCATATTATGATTTTTAATTATTTTTGTGACCTCATTTGATATTTTTCATGGACTATTTGATTTTTAATAGTTTTAATTCATTTTAAAATACTTTCTAACTTTTGAAAAAGCCAAAAATATTTTCATAACATCTATGGATCATGATAAGTCAATGAAAAATAGTCTCAACAATCTCTTGATTGTTTTGAGATTTTAATTCATATTATGCTATTTTTAATTATTTTTAATTGTTTTTAATTACTTTCTGTAGCGGTGTATTCGTCACTTTATGATTTATTGATTAAATCAAAAGCAAAGCATACAAAGAATCGAGTCGCCACCGCACTTTTATTTATCCAAAGGAATGGCTAAAAAGCGAACAAAAGCCTAAGAAGTTTTACACATAGAAAACTAATGAAAAGATCAGAGAACTGGGTAAGGGGTTAATTACGCAATGGGAAGGTGTTAGGCACCCAAAACGTCCTAGGTACTCCTAGGGAGCCCTTTTCACACTTGTTGTACGAAATGTTATTTGTTTATGAAATATTTATTGTGCAAACATGGATTGAAGGGATGAGAAAAGAATATACAAGTTATTATTTTTGTGTTTGAACGGATGAACTCGTTGCCTACGTACCTTTCCATGGAAGGTAAGGATCAAAACGCCGTAGTTCGGCTAAAAGATTTCCAAAAATATGAGTGGGTTCATTTTAAAACAAAAGCCCTAAGGTCTTTCGTTATCCACGGGAGATAACTCAACCTTGTACAAACAACAAGTCCACCATGTGAGAAAAGCTTCAACTTGCTAGTGAGGGGTTAACCCTATAATAAGCAAGGAAGTCTTACAATTCAATCACTAAGGACAAAAGGTGAGATTAATATCAACCAACAAGGATAAATCAAACCTATGGCTAATGTATGAAAACTTATCAAGAATGGACAAAGCCACAAAACAATTGAATGAGTGAAATTAACCAATTAGGATTTATTCACAAAAAGGTGGTCAAAGTATGATTAGAATTCAATTCAAAAGAAGTATTATGAAATGGAGTTTGAAGAATCAAAGGCCTAAAGCCTAGGTTTCTAATTTGAAAGAAATGAAAATGTTTGCACAATAGTTTTTCAGGTTTTTGAGTTAACATACAAATGGAGGTTTAAAGAAACAAAAGGTGGGAGGGTGAGGAAGTAAAACTTCTTAGATGTTCACCTCTTGAGATCATATGTAGATTATTCAAGTGATTCCTTTGGAATAAGGAAACAATGCAAATAAGAAAATGAAAAATGGATACCGGATGCCAATCAATGGACTTATACCAATCTCACAAAACAAACTGGATACCGGATACCAATCAATGGATTTACACCAATCTCCTAAAACAAAACAATGATACCGGATGCCAATCAATGGACTTATACCAATCTCACAAAACAAACATGGATACCGGATACCAATCAATGGATTTACACCAATCTCCTAAAACAAAACAATGATACCAGATGCCAATCAATGGACTTATACTAATCTCACAAAACAAAATACCAAGGATACCAGATGCCAATCAATGGACTTATACTAGTCTCCCACCATATCATAGGAACAACTGCGAAGTAATGGACTTATGCTTGTCTCCTCCATGGATAAAGTAAAATGCTATAAAGCAAAGTTTATGAAATGATATACAAATGATGATGATAAATGCACAAAGGCACACTCAAGCACATATGCACAGATGAATCAAGTAAGCAGACAATCAAGTCAGTTAGCACACACTATATACAATCAATTAGGCTCAAGCAAGGTTAGACTTTACAGTCAACTGGAATGGGGTATGTTGTGCTCTTAACCCTAACATTGAGAGTTAGGGTGAAGCAGATGAAATGGAGATGAGGGGTGTGCCTCATAGCTCTTATCCCTGGCCTAGGAGAGCTTTAAACAATAGAATGTGTGGGAGTTCAGAAAGTTGGAACTCTTCTCCACAAATGATTGACTCTATAAGATCTTGGGTTAATATCCACAATGCATCAACATGTTATGTGAGCAAAGGAATGACACACTGAGTAGTAGGAGATGGACTACACATCTCTTTTATCTACCAATTGCCTCATAAGAGGACTTTTCCTGCTTGGCACAAAGAGTAAACAATCACAAGCATTGCCTCTTAAGGAGGACTTCAGACAGGTGCCTGCCCACATAACAGGACAGGTCTTCCAGACTACATGAAGAAGAGAGGTTATACCTAAGTGGTTAAGCAACCAAGCAAAAGCAAGTTCAAAGTGAACTTAAGCAACTAATGTACCTGTGGAAACATCAAACAAATCAGTACAACTATACAGACAAACAACCAACAGTTAATATCAGACAAACAGACAAGGTTCACAATGTGCAAGCCAAAGGTCAAACTCAAATGAGTCAACATCAACCTACAAAACACACAAAGATTAGTAATCAAATGCAAACATCAATGCTCAAATGATGGAGCATCAACAACCATGTAACTTGAATGCTCAACCTGAAATCAAAGCTCAAACATGAGAGGCAAACCACTAGGTCAAAGCCTAGGGTCAAAGATGGAGAAAAAATTCAAAACAGAAGCTGAAAATTAACATGAATCAACTTCAAACACATCTTGAAACAATCCAAAAGGTCTCACATCAATATCATATACCAAAAGCATTTCATGATCAAAACATGGCAAGGTATGCAAATTGTGACCACATTGTGACATCAGAAGCAATAAATGCACATTAAATCAAAAATGATTCAATTAATCTTGGAAAACTTCATGAGTAAACAGGACATACAACATGATCATCACACAAAAAATTAGGAGCATTGGACATCATTAGGCATGGCAATCACATAGCATAAGTCAAGACAAGCACAAGACAAGCACATGTGTGACACCAATTGTCACACCAAGTTAGCATAGGCATAAAACAGGGATGGATTATGATAAAGACCTCAAACCAAAGCCAAAACAACAATCAACATGTCTAGAAATAACATACAAAATTTCACAAGCATTGGATAAGGAACAAGCATTTCACAATCAAATGAATTTCAAGGAAATTTAAAGGCTCAAATGTGATCAGCCAGAATGAAAAATCTCAATTAAATAAGAAATGAATAAAATAATTCCAAGAAAAATCATGCTCATTCACAACATCCATAATAAGCATCATACAAAAAATCAGGACAATTGGAATTCATTAGGCAAGGCAAACACACCACATAAGTTGAACAAGCAAAGGCGTGACACAAATTGTCACACCTCCATTCACATGATCATAAAACAGAAATGATAAATGGTAAAAATACCAAATCAACAACAAAATGTCAAGCCAAGAGTCTAGTTTCATCATGCAAATTTTCAGATTCATTGGATAAAAGCTCAGCATTTCACAAATGACATGGCAAGGCAAGGTACAAAATGCATATATGTTCACAAACCCTAGCACAAATTATTTTCCAGCCAAGCACAATTTATGGAAAAATGATCAAAAAAAAAAGAGACAGAAAATGCAACATCATGCAAAAAAGCCACATAATTTTTGGATCATTTATCAATTATATATGAATTTTTAAAGATGGAGAAAAATTAAAAAAAATGATGAAGCATGCATATGGAAATGAATGGAGGGAAAAAGAAATAATCATGAAGCATTTTGAAATATTCCCTTCGCTGGGAATCGAACCACAAGCGCATTTGAATGTGGCACGCTCAAAGCAATGAAACACGGTCGTTTCATTTAATACGTGGCCAGTCAAAGGTGATTGTGCAAGGTCAAACCAACGAGAGCGAATCAAAATGCCATGCGTGCTATGAGGTGGACCAATACATGTGCATCTTTTCACAAACACATGCAAAACGCAGGAAAAGCATTTTTGGAGATCAAACGCGTTTCTGGAAATGAAATTCATCATCTTCATCGTGTTCATCATGAACAGTGCCAGGCTCAAGAACAAAAATTCTCAGAAATTAAAATCAAACATATCATCATGTAGATCTTGCAACGTAGAGCACAAATCCACTAATAACTAAGCATGAATCAAAGCAACAAGATCAAATCGAAGCAATCAAGTTTCACATATGGATCTTTAAATCAACATAACTAACTCAATTTTGCATGGAATTTAATGATTCGAAGCTCAGATTAACCAGCATTAAGAGATCAACAACAATAGCATAAGAATTTTGAGAAATAAGAAATTCGAATCAATGACCTCTTGAAGAAGCAGAACTGGAATTGGTGTGTTTCAGGCTTTGCAATGCTCAAAAGTTCTTCTATAACACTTGTATGGATGATTGGATGAAGAATTGAAGCTTAATTGTGCACGATCTCTCCAAAATCAGATTTCACCATTGATGCTTCCAAGCTTCGAGCATGCTTCAAACTGCACTGATTCTCTTGATTCTTCCTTCAATCTTGCTCAAAGTTGCTTCCATATGATGAATCAAGTAATGGATGATGATTTGTTTGAAGAAATTGAGAGAAAATTTTGAGAGAAAATTTGTGTATTCTAGATCTAGATCTGAAAAATGTGAGTGTTCTCCGCTGAAAACAGTTAGGGTTTGTGTTATATACTCCCTCCTAATCATGCTCTTAATCATGTTTAAGCAAATGGTAAGTGGATTAGCAAAAATGTGGTGCATATGCAAAATGCGGATTTCACCCTATGCATGAGAATGCATGGTGAACAGTACACGAAAATGATTTTAAATTCACTTCAAATTTCATTTTGGAGCTATTGGTAATGATAGAATGTTCAAATAATGCACCAATTTTAAACTTTAATTTTTCCCTCCAAAAATCAAGTGAAACACCAAATGTTCATATGATGATAATGCATGCCATGTAATGCAAGATTTGGAAAGTATAGGTCAAAAGAAGAATGTACAAAAAAGAGCCATCCAATTTGGAGCTTTGGTTGAGAAGTTATGACCATTTGAATCTCAATGCACACTTGGCCATGTTTTGATCATATCTCCTTAACCACACATGAGAAATTGATGATCTTTGACTTTTTTGAAATGGGAGAGAAATAACTACAACTTTCATGTTTAACAAAATTTCATTTGAAGCTTTCTTGATGATGTAATTTGAAGTTGAAGTTAGGTTAAAACCTTTCCATTTTTGGCAAATTTGAATTATAGGTCACTTTCTATTTTTGGAAAGTCTTGACCTGACTTTATTTTCTTCAATGTTGATGTTTGAAATGTCAAATGAGACTTGTTTGAACATGAATGAAGTATTTCTAATCACTTCCCACCTCCAAATCCACAGTTGACTTGGCAGTTGACTTTCTAGGCTTTCAGTTGACCTAGCAATGTTCTGATGAAATTCAAACCTCTACCACTTGGGATTTTGCTTCAAAATGATATCATAGCTCATATGAACTCTTGATAATGATTGTGGTGTCCAAATTCTCAAGAATGGCCACCATCTATGGCTCAATGAATGTCTTTGACTGCTTTGACTGTTGATTGCTTCATCTGCCAGACAAGGGTTAGATGACATATTCTTGTACTTTTGATTAGTGGTAAAAAGAAAAGCAATGATATACAAATGCAAAACATGCTTGGTGATCAAGAATCACTCTCAAAAAGATAACCAACCCACAAGGAAGGAAGCAAGGTGCACAATGATCCTTGAGGCAATGAAATGGTATGATATGATGCCATGAGGAATCTTAGGGACAAAATTGGGGTCTTACACTTTCTAATTTCAAAAGTTTGTGAGAAAATTAGTAAAAGCTTGTTTGACTATAGGGAACCTATGAGAATTTCATTGGACTTTTCGAAGTTGATTTGAATTGAATTTGAGGTTCAACCTTATTTGTTTATTTTTTATTTGCATTTTATTTTGATTCAAAAAATACCAAAAAATATCATTTAGTTCTTGACTTGCTATCTTCATTTCTCTTCTGTTTGGTGTTGATTGATGTTGATATGATTCACATTTGGTCAATTGGATTTAATTGTTGTTTTCTTTTTCTTTCCCTTTCATCTTCATCCCTTTCTTTCCATCAATGGGCAATGAGTTAAAGTCTTGAAGTTAGTCTTGACAAAATGAGAAGCCTAACCTTCTTTGATCCAAACCAAACTCAACTTGATCCATGATCAAGTGAGTTGTTTTGTGTCCAAGATAGGTTACTTCTTGGTCAAGCAAATGACTAAAAGTCAATACAAGGCCCTTCCCCTTTTTGTTTGGCATGGCAAGTTTATGGAGCTTGGCTTACTAGTCATGATCTCTAACTTGTGTTCTTTTCCTATATTCTTATTGACCGACCTCAGATAGGTGTGACTACTACATTAGTCCACTTACGATTGCTTAACATAGCGCTACATTGTCTTATGACAAGCTAACATAACCTCACTAACTACTAACTTTAACTTGAGCATTTAATTTCTTGCCATTTACTTTTAATGTCATTTATTTCTTGCTCATTATTCATATTGATTTTCACTTTGCTCACTTGAGCACATATTTTATGTTTATGCCATTTTTCTTTTGCTCATTTGAGTCCATTATTGTATATAAATATATTGCTATCTTGTTTTGTTTGTGTTTGTTTTGATGTGAACCAAATGCAAAAAAGGAGAAAGGACTTAGAATTAGGATTTACCCATTCTTAAAGGTGTTCAAGAGCAACTAGGCCTCATGCCTTTAGAATGCTAAATATGTTGAAGAGCAACTAGGCCTCATGCCTTTAGAATCCTAAAATTCAAAGTTGATCTCAAAGGGCTTCTCCTCCAAATTTATTCTTTGTCCATTCCCCTTATTATGTTGTGAACTTTTTGATGTTTGCTTTTGTGTGATAGGTATCCCATCTTAAGATTGTGAAAGGGGGACCATTGTCATGAGTAGCCAAGTTAAGAGCCAAGCCAAATGGAGATCCTAGGAGCTTGAATTCAAATTGTTTGATTGCTTGTTTGTATGCTAAGTCCAAAGGAAAGGAGCATCTTGACTCATCTCTATATGACTTCAAGAAAAGGAACTCCAAGGGTTTTTCTTTCCCCTCTTATCTTTGTATGCTTTAGGAATAGGCCTTCTCTTCTTCTCCCCTCTCTTACCAAGCCAAAAATCATTTTCAAAACTTTGACTTTGTTTCAAATTAGAAACCTAGACCTTAAGCCTTTGACTTTTCAAAACTATTTACATAAATACTCATTGTGAATAAACTTTAATCCAAACTTTGACTTCATTTTGTAAATAAGTCTAACTTGTAAATATAACTCATTTCAAGTTGTTTTTGTGGTTCCAATGGCCACCTTGTTAAAACCTTGCCATAAACATTAGTCATAGGTTTGAGTTATCATAGTGGTTGATGTAAATCTCACCTCATCCTTAGTGTTGGATTATAAGCCTTCCATGCTTATTATAGGGTTAACCTCATCCTTAGTGTTGGATTATAAGCCTTTCATGCTTATTATAGCCTTCCAACCCACAAGGAAGGAAGCAAGGTGCACAATGATCCTTGAGGCAATGAAATGATATGATATGATGCCATGAGGGATCTTAGGGACAAAATTGGGGTCTTGCAGATGCCCCTATTTAAGGTCATTCTAGCCGGAGAAGTGAAGTTTAGAAATCTTCATCTCGACGCGGTAGAATGGGCTTAAATAACAATAATGAGACAAATTTTGGTCCCTAAGAGACCTCACGATGCAAATGTATGCATGCAAAAGAAACAAAACTCTGTGGGGATATGGGTCCATAAAGAAGAGACGATCCATCGGAGTAATACACTCACCAGGAATAGAGACTCTAACAAGACTCTCATGGGGAAAAGGAAAAGAAAAGAATGCGTGAGCAGGACACGACTTTGAATTAGGGTAAACTAGAACTGGACACAGCGCGAACAAGACACGACTGGATTGGAGACCTCACTGGGGAGAGAAGGACTCAAACTGGGGAAAAGAAGAACTTCCAAAGGGAGACACATCCATTGGAAAGACACAAGCTGACTCAAACTATCCACGAAGGATACTTCAGATAAAAATCCGGACTCGGACTGGGGAAATATTCACAAAGAACCTTCCTGCCGGGGAAAATTGCATATATTGGTGGAAACGCCAATACAGCAAAAGGGTAAAATCACAACAGAAACTCCACTGAAGAAGGTCTAACAAAGAGACTCTCTTGGAGAAGCAACAAAGAATGAGGTGTTACCGGTATAAGGGTAACAAACTCAGGAAGGATGAATATCTAAGACCGATATAAGGGTGAGAGATATCAATCAACCAAACATCTGAGAAAGACCTGAAAAAGGTACATCAACTCAGGGAAATCTGACTCCACAGGGGACCAAGATAATAATAGGGAGCAGAAAGGAAGGAACACCAGGGATACCGGTTACTGGGTATATAATAGGTGACCGACCAAGGTGTGAATTGGTATATATGCCAAAACACTCATCATCCGAAAGGAGGGCTTGAAAAGCAAATCGACTTACAGGATGGACATTCGAATCCGCAACGGGAAAACGAATCTTACTCAGCTGGGGAAACAAACCCGAAGAGCGCATGAGATATAATATCCATTACCGTTAGAACGTGGATAGTATACTCGCATGAAATATATTATCTATTACCGTCAGAACGTAGATAATATACTCGCATGAAAGAGACACCAAGGATACCGATTACTGGGTATATAATAGGTGACCTACCGAAAACGTGAATTGGTATATATGCCAAAACACTCATCATCCGAAACACAAACTTGTTAAAGGATGGATATTCGATTCTACAAAGAATACGAATCTTACTCCGCTGGGGGAAAATCAACAAAGGATTCCAACCAAAGAGCGAAAGAGATATATTATTCATTACCGTCAGAACATGAATAATACACTCGAAAAGGAAGAGACACCAGAGATACCGGTTACTGGGTATATAATAGGTGATCAACCAAAAAGAGAGACAATCGATACCAACAACAACGGGGTAAACGAAAGATAACTCACAAGGGATAAATTGCAAGCATCCGACAATCATCCAAGGACAAAGAAATATTCGATTCCGCAAAAGGAATGACGAATCTTACTCGACTGGGGAAACACAACAGGCTTCGACTGAAGAGTGCATGAGATATATTATCCATTACCGTCAGAACATGGATAACATACTCGCATGGAAGATTATCCACAACCGGTTAATGGGTTAATAAAGGATAAATCGACCAAAAAGAAAGGCATCGGGATACCAAAACTAGGTATATAAAGATGACCAATCAAAGGGAGCAACAATCATTACCAAGCAAAAGGGTAAATGAAAGACGACCCGCTGGGGATGAATTGCATAAACACAATTACCCACAAGGACTTAATGGGGATACAATTGCTAGCAACCGGCAATTGTCCAGGAGCAAGGAGGGAATATCAACATCGAATATTGAATGAAGATAACCACAAAGAGTAACCATCATCGGTTAGGATGAATCAATAAGGTTAACTCTACAAAGGAGAGAAATTGGGGTTTATAACTACCGAATACTGGGTAGAAAACCAAAGATATCTGGCTGAGGAAACGAGAGGTTAACTACTATCGAATACTGGGTAGAAAACCAAAGACTCAGCTGGGGATAGGGTGAACGATTGCCGAATACTGAGCAATTATTCAACTTATTCCACAGGGAGACACAGAATCCGTTGGGGATAAAACCACAACAGCATAAAATCCACCATCAACCAGAACGAACCACAAAGGTTACCTCTGCTAGGGGAAAAGAGATAGGACTTACAACTACCGAATACAGGGTAGTAGCCAACAACTCTAATGAGGATAAAAAGATAGGGTTTACATCTACCGAATACGGGGTAGAAAACCAACAACTCCGCATGGGAATGAAAGAAACACAATTCCGCACGGGAAACCAAAATAGGGTTTATAACAAACCACAAACTGCTGAAGAGCAGAAAAACTAGGATTTACGACTACCGACTACTGGGTAGAAAACCATCGACTCTCGCGGAGGAATAAAAGGTATATCACCACAAATTCCGCCAAGAAGAGGGAACATAGGACTTACAACTACCGGTATAAGGGTAGAGGCTCAAAAGATTCCGCTGAGGATAAAAGAATTATTGCCGGTTACTGGGCAATTCATTCATTTACTCCACAGGGAAACACAAGAAATAGTTGACAAATGCCAATTCAGGATCAAACCGAAGAGACAGACTGAATCAAGACTCGTCCTAATGAGGATATAACTCATTAGGAAGATCCATCCCAATATATGTGTTGGGAGGAAACGGAAGAAACCGTCATCCACGAGGACATATCTCAGTGGGGAACTGTAGAAGGAACGACAAACACTTTCTGCTTATGGGGCTGACTCTATATTGAGAGATTAGACGCCTGACATCTGCTTGGGAAGATCTACTGTGGAGATCTATATCACCCATAACAGGGAACAACAAACAAAAGATATATGGCAAAAATGAAACATGAATATCTGGATGTTGAAAGTATGCATAAATATGCGTGGCTTATGTTTGATGAATGCTGACAAAATAGACATTTCTAACACAAACAGGCCCAGGAATCAAACGCCCGGTACTACACTTCCAGAGGGAAATCCAAGAAATCCATCTGGAGAGCCAATTTGCTGGAGATCTTCAAGCTGAAAAGCAAAGATCTGCGGGGAGGCAAAAGAGGTCAGAGATATCAAAGAAATCACAAAATCTATGAGTGATGGATCAACAATCAACCCAACTGGAGAACAGAAGTTCACAACAGGCATAAACAGCCACAAAGACAAATCTGTTGGGAAAAAGGAGAAATCCCGAGATATCTACAGGGGGATTCTCAGTATCAATTGGAAAACAAGAGTTCACTACACAGGCGAGAACTGCCACGAAAGCAACCTCCAAATAACTCCGCTGGGGAACAACCCACAAAGGGAGAACAGATCATCCATGTAGAATCTAACTGCACAAGCAACTCTACTGGGAATACAGTCAGCCATTCCATTGGGGAATACACCCACTGAGGGAAAAATAGATCACACAAGTAGTTTCTGCAACAAGCCACTCTACTGGGGATCAAAAGCATCAGGAAATCAACCAAATCTCTTGATGATAGATCACCAACCGACCCTACTGGGGAAAACAAACTCCGGCGGGGATCCTGACTTTGTTGGGGAATACCAACTCTGGCGGGGCCTCTGCAGGGAAAACACAAAACTTCTGCAGGAAACTCATCAGATACAATCCACCGTACCACAAATCTACTGGTGACTTTATTGGGGAATCCACCGGGGATGAGGAGGAGAGTTGGGGATCAACCACCAAATGCTGAACCTTCTAAGAGAAACCCAACAACTGTAGAGGAGGAAAATAAACACTGCTCTGCTGAAGGGATAAGAGGTGAAAACCTCAACAAGCGCTCTGATGGGGAGGAATAGCATAAATGCAGTATATCATATCAACAACTCTGCCAGCGATTGTGCTGAGGAAAGTGATGAAATACCGGGATGTCAACCCACCAATCACTAAATCTTCCAAAGGAAAGCACCCATGCTAAGGAGAGAAATATTGTTGGAGAGGACTGTGAAGTCTCAACAAACACTCTGCTTGGGGAACAACCCCAACAAAAGCTTTGCTTGGGGAACAACCCCAACAACAAAATCTGGAGAAAGAGGATACAACCATGCCAGGAATATGAACAAATGTCTTACCTGTTGGAAATCATGCCACCCTTGGGAGAGCACTAAGATATTCTTGAGTATCCTTTCGTCATTGTGAATGTTCACTTTGCTTAAAACAACAATTTTATGAAAAATTTATTTGTTTAAAACAATGACATTTTATCAATTAAAACATGCAAAACATTTGTTGAATTGAAACAAATAAGAGTGCAAATAATTGGATAAAAGCTCAAATTGATTTGATGGAATGGTAGCCTGCAAATGGCAAGACTCCATAGATCTGTGCAAATTTGAAATCAGTGATATATATTGGAAGAGGGCTACATTAAACATAATGATCCTTTCTCTACCAATTTGAATCTCGATGTATTCGAAGCTTCAGTTGACGACGAATCGAGAATCCCTAACGAAAAGACAGTTGCGGAGCAGAAAGTCTTATCCGGATGCAGTTACTTGCCAAATCCCTAATTTTTGCCTAGATTGCCCCCAGGGTGAGGTACTCAATCTAGTGGGATGCAAATACTCTTTTTCCAATGTCTCTAATTTTTGCCTGGATCACCCTTTCGGGTTCTCCACCGAGACGCTCATTTTTGCCTAAGCCGCCCTTTCGGGTTTTCAACTTAGCGAGCTATTCTGTTTTTCATTTGCATATACTTTTTTTTAGGCAAAGTATTTCTTGACTGCATCTGAATTCACAGGACGAGTGAAATCCTCCCCATCCATTGTTGTAAGCATCAAAGCACCGCCTGAAAAGGCTCTCTTAACAACATATGGACCTTCATAGTTTGGAGTCCACTTGCCCCTGGAATCGGGCGCAAAAGACAAGACTTTCTTGAGCACGAGGTCTCCTTCTCGGAACACACGAGGCTTGACCTTCTTATCGAATGCTTTCTTCATTCTCTACTGATATAACTGACCATGGCACATGGCAGTCAATCGCTTCTCTTCAATCAAATTCAACTGGTCATAACGACTCTGAATCCATTCAGCATCAGTCAACTTGGCTTCCATCAAGACTCTCATTGATGGGATCTCCAACTCTACCGGGAGAACAGCCTCCATGCCGTAAACAAGAGAAAAAGGGGTTGCCCCTGTTGAAGTGCGGACAGATGTACGATAACCATGCAAAGCAAATGGCAGCATCTCATGCCAATCTTTGTACGTAACTGTCATCTTCTGGATAATCTTCTTGATATTCTTATTAGCAACTTCAACAGCCCCATTCATCTTTGGTCTGTAAGGAGAGGAATTATGGTGTGCAATCTTGAACTCAGCGCACAACTCTTCCATCATCTTATTATTCAGATTAGATCCATTATCAGTAATGATCTTATCTGGCACACCATAACAGCAAATCAGCTGATTCTTGATAAACTTCACAACCACCTGCCTGGTCACATTCGCATACGAAGCGGCTTCAACCCATTTGGTGAAGTAATCAATTGCTACGAGAATAAACCTGTGCCCATTGGACGCTTTTGGTTCAATCATGCCGATCATGTCAATTACCCACATAGAGAAAGGCCATGGTGATGAAATCACATTCAGAAGTGTCGGAGGAATATGAATCTTATCCGCGTAAATCTGACACTTGTGGCATTTCTTCACATATTTGCAACAGTCAGACTCCATTGTCAGCCAATAGTAGCCTGCTCTCAACATCTTTCTAGCCATGGCATGTCCATTGGAATGAGTACCAAATGAACCCTCATGGACCTCAATCATCAACAGGTTTGCTTCGTGTCTATCCACGCATCTGAGCAAAACCATGTCAAAATTTCTTTTATACAGCACTTCACCGCTGAGGTAGAAACTGCCTGACAACCTTCTCAAAGTTTTCCTATCTTTCACAGATGCCCCGGGCGGGTAGACCTGGTTCTGGAGGAAATTCTTGATATCAAAATACCAAGGCTTGTCATCATTCACTTCTTCAACTACAAATACGTGAGTTGGTCTATCCAAGCGCATCACGGCAATGTTGGGTACTTCATTCCAATACTTGACCACAATCATCGAAGCAAGCGCATCTTCCATCCGATTATCCTCTCGAGGAATATGATGAAAGTCAACTTCAGTAAAGAACGTTGAAATCCTCCTCGCATAATCTCTATACGGAATGAGACCAGGCTGATTCGTCTCCCATTCTCCCTTGATCTGATTGACAACCAGGGCCGAATCACCATACACATCAAGATGCTTGATTCTCAAATCAATACATTCTTCCAGTCCCGTAATACAGGCCTCATACTCAACCATGTTATTCGTGCATTTGAAAGTTAGCCTTGCCGTAAACGGAATATGTGTGCCATGAGGAGTAATGATTACTGCCCCAATTCCATTTTCGTACTGATTCACAGCGCCATCAAACACCATCGTCCATCTGGAACCAGGTTCTGGACCTTCATCAAGTGTAGGCTCATCACAATCTTTCATCTTCAAATACAGAATCTCCTCATCTGGGAAGTCGTACTGAACAGACTGATGATCTTCAATCGGCTGATGCGCTAAATGGTCAGCCAAGATACTACCTTTGATAGCTTTCTGAGCTCGATACTCGATATCATACTCAGATAACAACATCTGCCAACGGGCAATCCTCCTAGTTAAAGCAGGCTTCTCGAAAATATACTTAATTGGATCCATTCTGGATATCAACCAAGTGGTATGATTTATCATGTACTGGCGTAAACGCTTAGCAGCCCAAGCCAAACCACAACACGTCTTCTCAAGCATTGAGTATCGAGACTCACAATCAGTAAACTTCTTACTGAGGTAGTAGATAGCAGATTCTTTCTTCCCTGATTCATCTTGTTGACCGAGTACACAACCCATCGAGTCTTCAAGAACAGTCAAATACATGATCAGAGGTCTTCCTTCTACAGGCGGAGACAAGATCGGAGGTTCAGACAGATACTCTTTGATACTGTCGAAAGCTTTCTGGCAATCCTCGGTCCAATCATGAGATTGATCTTTCCAGAAAAGCTTGAATATCGGCGCACATGTGGCAATCATGTGGGATATAAATATGGAAATATAATTCAAGCGGCCAAGAAAATCTCGGACTTGCTTTTCAGTTTTGGGTGCAGGCATCTCTTGTATTGCTTTGACCTTTGCAGGATCAACTTCAATACCTCTCTCGCTGACAACGAAACCCAAAAACTTGCCAGAACGGACTCCAAATGTACATTTGTTCGGATTCAGACGAAGCCTAAACTTCCTCAAACGCTGAAAAAGCATCAACAAATGCTCAACATGTTCAACTTCCGTTCGGGACTTAGCAATCATATCATCAACATAGACCTCTATCTCCTTGTGCATCATATCATGAAACAAGGTAGTCATAGCTCGTTGATATGTGGCTCCGGCGTTCTTCAAACCGAAGGGCATCACTCGATAACAGAATGTTCCCCAAGGTGTGATGAATGTTGTCTTCTCCATATCCTCTGGTGCCATCTTGATCTGATTATATCCGGAAAATCCGTCCATAAAGGAAAAGACTTTGAATTTAGCTGTATTGTCTACCAACATGTCAATGTGTGGTAGAGGGAAATCATCTTTCGGACTAGCCTTATTCAAATCTCTGTAATCAACACACATACGGACTTTTCCGTCTTTCTTAGGCACAGGCACAATATTGGCCACCCATAGAGGATATGTAGAAGTCACCAGAAACCCCGCATCAATTTGCTTCTGAACTTCCTCTTTGATCTTCACTTCCATATCTGGATGAGTTCTTCTGAGCTTCTGCTTCACAGGCACGCACTCAGGCTTCAAAGGCAGAAAATGTTGCACAATATCTGTATCTAGACCTGGCATGTCTTCGTACGACCAAGCGAAGATGTCGGAATATTCTCGTAGCAGACTGATCAACCCCTTCTTGACAGACTCTTCAAGGAGTGCCCCAATCTTCACCAATCGAACACAATCTTCAGACCCCAAGTTGACTGTTTCCAGATTCTCGAGATGTGGCTGAATGATCTTCTTCTCGTGCTCGAGGAGACGGGTAATCTCATCAGGAATCCCTTCAACATCATCTTCCTCTGCCTCAAATACAGGGAATTCAAAATTGGGAGATGGCGTTGGATCATTATGTTCAATGGGTTATAGAATCAACCTGCATAATGATTTTGGATAATAAAAAAACTTTAGAATTTAAACAAGCAAACCATTATGCAGATGAAAAAGATTGCTTTTATTCTTGTTTTTAGGGTTTTTTGTGAACAATGATTTCATGCAAAAGCAAAAAGTGAAAACAAATGGAAAAACAAATGTTTAAACATGCATTAATTGAATGAAATATCATTGTATAAATGCTGCCAAGAATGTCATCACTTCTCCTTTTGGCATGGGAGAAGGGTTTTTGAACAAAGTGAACAAATTACGCTGACTTATGAATGATCGTAGGAACATCCACAACAACCCAATTATGGCAGACACCACCAGGTATGATGAAGTTGCTCAAATCCTCTGCATCCTCTTCCAGAATAGCAGCAGCTTCCTCAGCTTGATCGGCGTGGATGAAACCTCCATTCTTGAACAGCCCTTGCTCATTAAATGCCCCAGAAGAATAGCCAATGCCAGCCCGGGATTTATTATCTTCATGCTCAATCATCTTTCTTAAACCAGCAACTGCACCACATTCAATGGCCAGTTTCGCATCACGATAGGAAGCAAATGAAGGAGACTTCTTCTCAATCGGCTCATCAACAGACAAAGCTTGGAAAGGCGTTCCAACTTCATCCTCAGCATCAATATATGAGAAAGAAGACAGGTGGCTAACCAGGAGAGCCTTTTCTCCCCCTACCACAACTAGTTTCTTATTCTTGACGAATTTTAGCTTCTGGTGTAGGGTGGATGTCACGGCGCCAGCCTCATGAATCCATGGTCTACCAAGGAGACAGCTATAAGATGGGTGGATATCCATAACCTGAAAGGTAACTTGGAAATCACTTGGTCCAATCTTGATTTGGAGATCAACTTCCCCAATCACGGTCTTACGCGACCCATCAAAAGCTTTCACAACAACACCACTCTGCCTCATGGGAGCCCCCTGATATGACAATCTCGAAAGAGTGGTCTTCGGCAATACATTCAAAGATGACCCAGTGTCCACCAGTACGTTGGACATGGCGTCGGTCTTGCAATTCATAGAAATATGTAGAGCCATGGTGTGGTCTCTTCCCTCCTCAGGGAGATCAGCGTCACAGAAACTCAAAGTGTTGCAAGCAGTGATGTTTGCAACTATACTGTCAAACTGTTCAATCGTGAAATCATGATCGACATAAGCCAGATCCAGTACTTTCTGCAGAGCCTCCCTATGGGGTTCTGAATTCAGAAGCAAAGCTAGCACGAAGATTTTGGACGGCGTTTGTAGAAGCTGGTCTACAACGTTGTACTCACTCTTCTTAATGAGCTTCAGCATCTCATCACATTCTTCGTTCACAATGCCACTCGGGCCAACAGAAGAAGCAGGAGTCTTTTGTACAGAGGAGGGTTTGGCAACAGCAAGTGCCGGGTTCGGAACATTCACCGTAGTCCCAACCAGACGCTCAGTAGAATCAGAAACAACAGCTCTAGCCTGAGGCTTAGGTGCTGAAAACACACGACCACTTCGGGTCAATCCGCTCACGTCAGCAATATTAATAACAGAGGACGAAGGCAAAGGCAGTTCTTTCCCATCTTCCACAGCAACTGGATTATATCTGAAAGGAATAGCTTTATCCGAAGAATAAGGCACAGGGCCTGCAGGCTTGATGACCAGAGAAGGAGAAACCTTCGGCTTGCTACCATCATAACGGATGACAACAGGCTCGGGAAACTTGAACACAAGAGAAATCACATTCACCTCTGGTTCATCTTCATCAACATTTCTGTTCTGAAGAATCTCAATGGTACTCTCATGCAACAGCTCTTGAAGCTCTCTTTGCACCTGTCGACAACCCAATCTATTAACAGAGCAAATACGACATCTGTCATGGTCGTGCTCCATATGACTGTATTGACACAGCAGACGATGCAACTCGACCAATGACTGTCGAATATGGCTTACATATTTGACTTTATATTTTCCAGGGCAACCCTGGACCATGTTAACTGATTTCCCATGCTCGGGAAATGGGTTCTTCGTAACATTCGGGCCTGAGTCCTCAAAGCTCAGGATGCCGCATCACATAAGGTCTTGAACCTTGGTTTTCAACGGATAGCAGTTTTCAATATTGTGTCCCGGAGCACCGGAATGATAAACACAATGTTGATCGGGCTTGTACCACCACTAAGGGTTAGCAGGCACAGCCGGAGGATCTCTGGGAGTAACCAGTTTCCTCTCCAATAAGGAAGGATATAACTCAGCATATGACATAGGAATGGGATCGAAACTGATCTTCTTCCTATCATAATTCAGATTGGCTTGATTACTGGTACTGCGACGAGGCTGGTAAGCCTGTTGCTGTGGACGATGCTGCTGTTGATACTGAGGTTGTTGCTGATGCTGATTGTTGTCTCTGAAGACAGGTGCTATATGAGCCACCTGGTGCTGATAATGCACTAGCTTCCTCTTATCAGAGGGTCTTCTATGTTTAGCATGGGATTGTACAACATGTGCCTCCCCATCTTTCTTCTTAAACGCCCCATACCATTTAGAAGAGCTCTCATCTTTAGATAATCGTCCTTCACGGACACCTTCCTCCAAACGCATCCCCATGTTTACCATCTCGGTGAAATCAGAGGGAGCACTAGTGACCATCCGCTCATAATAAAATGAACTAAGAGTCTTCAAAAAGATCTTAGTCATCTCCTTCTCTTCCAGTGGAGGAGTAATCTGAGCTGCTAATTCTCGCCACCTCTGGGCGTACTCCTTGAATGTCTCTTTATCCTTCTGGGACATGGCCCTGAGTTGATCACTGTCAGGAGCCATATCAACATTGTATTTGTACTGCTTGACGAAGGCTTCGCAAAGATCATTGAAGGATCGGATGTTTTCACTATCAAGGCTCATATACCAATGAAGAGCTGCACCAGACAAACTATCCTGGAAATAATGAATCAGCAACTGATCATTATCAGTCTGAGTCGACATTTTCCTGGCGTACATGACCAGGTGAGCGAGAGGGCAGGTGTTCCCCTTATACTTTTCAAAGTCAGGGACTTTAAACTTGACCGGAATCTTAACACCGGGAACCAGGCAAAGTTCAACAGCAGACTTGCCAAACAAATCTTTCCCTCGGAGGGTCTTCAATTCCTTTCGAAGCTCGAGGAATTGGTCATTCATAGCATCTATCTTCTCATTAACATCTGGGCCCTCAGACGGTTCAGAATGATAGATGGTGTCGTCTACCCTGGGAATGGTATGCACGACAGGAGGAGGCATTGCAAGGACGGGGCTAGATGCCGGCATGGAAGCAAAGGTAGGAGCTGGAATATCTGGCATAAAACCAGGAGGCATACCCCACGGAAACCCGGCTGGCATGGCATGCGGCACGAAGTGGGCACTAGCGGCTGGCACAGTCGAAGACACCACCTCTGATATCACAGTCCTCTGGGGAGGAGTTGCAGGAGGTGGAGACGGTTGATTCTGAGCAGCCAAAAATTGCTCCATCAGAGCATCCAGTCTGGCGACCTCTTCCTTCAGCTCTCTGTTCTCTTGTTCTAACTGATCCATCACTCTGGCAGAATTGGCTCTGGTATAGTACCGGTGAGTCAGCTTGTCTTCAAAATAAATGAAGAGCACAGAGTTAGGCGACAGACAAGAAGACCAGAACAACCTGCTTATGCAAGATGATGCATGCAATGCTTGTGCATATGCTTTGTTTTTATTTCAAGGAACTTTTAGGGTTCTATTTGCAAATTTTGAAATATTTAAGCATTTAATAGCATATGGAAAAATATCTCATCAAATATATTCGAGACAAAGAAGTACAGCATTTTTGATTATTATAAGGGAAAAGGAAAATGAACATCCTATGGATCCCTAGAAGCTCGAGATGCTGGAAGACGAGATACACAAAGCTTCTTGATCTCTCTCTCATAGGCCGCTTCCATATTCGCTTTCTCTTTAGCAAGTCGATCATACTTCCTCTTCCAGAACTTGGAAGACTGAGGAAGCAGAGAAGTCCAGGTATCATTCGGATCATCTATCACCTGATGCTCGAGAAATTCGATCAGAGCATCTTTCTCCTTGATTTGCTGAAGCAACTCTTCTCTTTCACGGATCCAGGCACGTGAAAGGTCTTTGTCTCTCAACTCCTCTACATCTTGGTTAGGGAGGGTTGAAGGCCCAGCCATAACCAACGGTGTAGGTCTCGGATAATCATACGGCATAAGATACTCAGAAGATCTCTGTCTGACCCAAGCAGTATAAGGCTCCAAAGCTATGCAATTCTTTGGACCCAACTCGTTTCTACCCTTCTTGTGAATCTTGCGCCAAGCACGGACCATCCTGGCTTTCAGGCCTTGGGGATCTTTACCCTCCTGAAAGAACACACCGTCTAACAGAATGTTATGAGGTTTATCCTTTAGGGGGAACCCAAGCTGACGACGTGCTAAGATAGGATTGTAGCTGATCCCACCACATGTACCAAGAAGAGGCACATTAGGGAATTCACCATAATAATCAATGATCTGAACAGTATCATACACGCGATCATACCAAGAGATATCATCATTAGTGAGAGACATAAGTCTCGTAGACCACCGTAGACATCCCTTGTTTTCCTTGAAAGCAACCGTCTGCGGTAAGTGAGAAATAAACCACTTATACAACAGAGGCAAACAGCACACAATAACTCCTCCACCCTTTGCATTTCTCAGATGCAAAGAGAAATAGGCATCACCCAACAGAGTAGGAATGGGATTAAGAACAGAAAAGATCCTAATGGCGTTCACATCCACAAATTTGTCGATGTTAGGGAACAATACCAAAGCATAGATGAGCAACACGAATATGGCCTCAAAGGCATCTTCACTCATGGCCTTCCCATAAACAGTAGCTTGAGCAATGAGGAAATCGGAAGGAAGACCCTGAATTCCACCTTTGGTAGTCATATGCGCCTCAATAAGGGAATCATCTATGTGCAACAAGTCTGTAATCTCTCGAGAAGTCGGAATACTCTCTAAGCCACTGAACGGCACCTGATCCAGAATAGGAATACCCACGAGATGAGCATACTCCTCAAGCGTAGGCAACAGCTGGAAGTCCGGAAAAGAGAAGCAATGATACAGAGGATCATAGAATTGCGCCAAAGTACTCATCAGCCCTTCGTCAACCTGAGTAGTCAACAGAGGCAAAAGCTTCCCATAATGAGCTTTGAAACCCAAGGGATCTAATACATAGGATGTCAGATTCCTTAACTCTTTTAGATCGGGTTGTCGAAAGTTGTACTTCTTTGTATGCCTTTTTGGTCTTTCCATGTCTGAAAATTTTGCAAATAAACCCTTTAAGTTCCTTGAAAATTTTCTGATTTTTCTGATGACATGAATGCAGATGAATGCATGAATGCAGTAACCACACTCAAGGATCAAGCAAAACACACCAGACAAAGGTCATGGGAAAGCTCATAGCATCCTTAATATCAATCATCCATTTTGGTGGATTATGGTTTTCACCTTATCGACACCCAAGTTCCATTGATATTAACAATACATGAACCGGCTCAATCATCCTTAATATCAATCTTCCATTTTGGTGGATTAGGGTTTTCACCTTATCAAACACCCAAGTTCCATTGATATTAACGATACCTGAACCGGCTCAATCATCCTTAATATCAATCATCCATTCTGGTGGATTATGGTTTACACCTTATCAACACCCAAGTTCCATTGATATTAAGGATGTCTGAACGACTCAACCATGAATCACGGGTTTGTTGAGAGTCACGAGCATGGAGTCTCGGTTAAGAACCACCCAAAGGGAGTGTACTAGGGTTTAAACCTGCCGAACATGTTCTACCAGAGGTTCCCATAGTCATCATCCCATCTTTCGAATATTATCGGAGGAACGAATACTCGTATTCCAAAAATATTCTCAAGAGAGACTCTTATGAGTGTAGTATCGCGTAACAATCGCATCAGATCTTACATCTGAATGACCTCCGCACTACGTCCTAAAAATAGGCCAAGATGGGCTTGGTAAACTAAGGTCCTTGGCTTCTAAGGCACATGATTGAAAGAATAATGCCTAACCACAAATAACTTGTGTGACATTATTAATCCAACATGACCTCCACCAAGTGAATGGACTCGCAAGTCAACTTGTTAAGGAATACTCCACACAAGTCGACAAGACTATGCCATTCTCCTATCCTAAGGTGCACTCGAGTTCGGGTATAGAACTCATCTCACAGAGACCACCAAGCAAACAAGCAATTGTATATCAAGAAATTCAAACATTACAATCAATACAGTTATCCCAAATTGTACAAAAATATGTCATATAACAAATAAACAATATCACACAACAAGGGTGAAAAGTAGGCAAAACCACCAAGGAATTTTATGCTATTCCTCCCCAGCAGAGTCGCCACTTTTCTGTAGCGGTGTATTCGTCACTTTATGATTTATTGATTAAATAAAAAGCAAAGCATACAAAGAATCGAGTCACCACCGCACTTTTATTTATCCAAAGGAATGGCTAAAAAGCGAACAAAAGCCTAAGAAGTTTTACACATAGAAAACTAATGAAAAGATCAGAGAACTGGGTAAGGGGTTAATTACGCAATGGGAAGGTGTTAGGCACCCAAAACGTCCTAGGTACTCCTAGGGAGCCCTTTTCACACTTCTTGTACGAAATGTTATTTGTTTATGAAATATTTATTGTGCAAACATGGATTGAAGGGATGAGAAAATAATATACAATTTATTATTTTTGTGTTTGAACGGATGAACCCGTTGCCTACGTACCTTTCCATGGAAGGTAAGGATCAAAACGCCGTAGTTCGGCTAAAAGATTTCCAAAAATCTGAGTGGGTTCATTTTAAAACAAAAGCCATAAGGTCTTTCGTTATCCACGGGAGAAAACTCAACCTTGTACAAACAACAAGTCCACCATGTGAGAAAAGCTTCAACTTGCTACTGAGGGGTTAACCCTATAATAAGCAAGGAAGTCTTACAATTCAATCACTAAGGACAAAAGGTGAGATTAATATCAACCAACTAGGATAAATCAAACCTATGGCTAATGTATGAAAACTTATCAAGAATGGACAAAGCCACAAAACAATTGAATGAGTGAAATTAACCAATTAGGATTTATTCACAAAAAGGTGGTCAAAGTATGATTAGAATTCAATTCAAAAGAAGTATTATGAAATGGAGTTTGAAGAATCAAAGGCCTAAAGCCTAGGTTTCTAATTTGAAAGAAATGAAAATGTTTGCACAATAGTTTTTCAGGTTTTTGAGTTAACATGCAAATGGAGGTTTAAAGAAACAAAAGGTGGGAGGGTGAGGAAGTAAAACTTCTTAGATGTTCACCTCTTGAGATCATATGTAGATGATTCAAGTGATTCCTTTGGAATAAGGCAACAATGCAAATAAGCAAATGAAAAATGGATACCGGATGCCAATCAATGGACTTATACCAATCTCACAAAACAAACTGGATACCGGATACCAATCAATGGATTTACACCAATCTCCTAAAACAAAACAATGATACCGGATGCCAATCAATGGACTTATACCAATCTCACAAAACAAACATGGATACCGGATACCAATCAATGGATTTACACCAATCTCCTAAAACAAAACAATGATACCAGATGCCAATCAATGGACTTATACTAGTCTCACAAAACAAAATACCAAGGATACCAGATGCCAATCAATGGACTTATACTAGTCTCCCACCATATCATAGGAACAACTACCAAGTAATGGACTTATGCTTGTCTCCTCCATGGACAAAGTAAAATGCTATAAAGCAAAGTTTATGAAATGATATACAAATGATGATGATAAATGCACAAAGGCACACTCAAGCACATATGCACAGATGAATCAAGTAAGGAGACAATCAAGTCAGTTAGCACACACTATATACAATCAATTAGGCTCAAGCAAGGTTAGACTTTACAGTCAACTGGAATGGGGTATGTTGTGCTCTTAACCCTAACATTGAGAGTTAGGGTGAAGCAGATGAAATGGAGATGAGGGGTGTGCCTCATAGCTCTTATCCCTGGCCTGGGAGAGCTTTAAACAATAGAATGTGTGGGAGTTCAGAAAGTTGGAACTCTTCTCCACAAATGATTGACTCTATAAGATCTTGGGTTAATATCCACAATGCATCAACATGTTATGTGAGCAAAGGAATGACACACTGAATAGTAGGAGATGGACTACACATCTCTTTTATCTACCAATTGCCTCATAAGAGGACTTTTCCTGCTTGGCACAAAGAGTAAACAATCACAAGCATTGCCTCTTAAGGAGGACTTCAGACAGGTGCCTGCCCACATAACAGGACAGGTCTTCCAGACTACATGAAGAAGAGAGGTTATACCTAAGTGGTTAAGCAACCAAGCAAAAGCAAGTTCAAAGTGAACTTAAGCAACTAATGTACCTGTGGAAACATCAAACAAATCAGTACAACTATACAGACAAACAACCAACAGTTAATATCAGACAAACAGACAAGGTTCACAATGTGCAAGCCAAAGGTCAAACTCAAATGAGTCAACATCAACCTACAAAACACACAAAGATTAGTAATCAAAGGCAAACATCAATGCTCAAATGATGGAGCATCAACAACCATGTAACTTGAATGCTCAACCTGAAATCAAAGCTCAAACATGAGAGGCAAACCACTAGGTCAAAGCCTAGGGTCAAAGATGGAGAAAAAATTCAAAACAAAAGCTGAAAATTAACATGAATCAACTTCAAACACATCTTGAAACAATCCAACATGACAATCGATCACACAAAAAATTAGGAGCATTGGACATCATTAGGCATGGCAATCACATAGCATAAGTCAAGACAAGCACAAGACAAGCACATGTGTGACACCAATTGTCACACCAAGTTAGCATAGGCATAAAACAGGGATGGATTATGATAAAGACCTCAAACCAAAGCCAAAACAACAATCAAGATGTCTAGAAATAACATGCAAAATTTCACAAGCATTAGATAAGGAACAAGCATTTCACAATCAAATGAAGTTCAAGGCAATTTAAAGGCTCAAATGTGATCAACCAGAATGAAAAATCTCAATTAAGTCAAAAATGAATCAAATAATTCCAAGAAAAATCACGCTCATTCACAACATCCATAATAAGCATCATACAAAAAATCAGGACAATTGGAATTCATTAGGCAAGGCAAACACACCACATCAGTTGAACAAGCAAAGGTGTGACACAAATTGTCACACCTACATCCACATGATCATAAAACAGAAATGATAAATGGTAAAAATACCAAATCAACACCAAAATGTCAAGCCAAGAGTCTAGTTTCATCATGCAAATTTTCAGATTCATTGAATAAAAGCTCATCATTTCACAAATGACATGGCAAGGCAAGGTACAAAATGCATATATGTTCACAAACCCTAGCACAAATTATTTTCCAGCCAAGCACAATTTATGGAAAAATGATCCCAAAAATATAGACAGAAAATGCAACATCATGCAAAAAACCACATAATTTTTGGATCATTTATCAATTATATATGAATTTTTAAAGATGGAGAAAAATTAAAAAAAATGATGAAGCATGCATATGGAAATGAATGGAGGGAAAAAGAAATAATCATGAAGCATTTTGAAATATTCCCTTCGCTTGGAATCGAACCACAGGCGCATTTGAATGTGGCACGCTCAAAGCAATGAAACACGGTCGTTTCATTTAATACGTGGCCAGTCAAAGGTGATTGTGCAAGGTCAAACCAACGAGAGCGAATCAAAATGCCATGCGTGCTATGAGGTGGACCAATACATGTGCATCTTTTCACAGACACATGCAAAACGCAGGAAAAGCATTTCTGGAGATCAAACGCGTTTCTGGAAATGAAATTCATCATCTTCATCGTGTTCATCATGAACAGTGCCAGGCTCAAGAATAAAAATTCTCAGAAATTAAATACAAACATATCATCATGTAGATCTTGCAACGTAAAGCACAAATCCACTAATAACTAAGCATGAATCAAAGCAACAAGATCAAATCGAAGCAATCAAGTTTCACACATGGATATTTAAATCAACATAACTAACTCAATTTTGCATGGAATTTAATGATTCGAAGCTCAGATTAACCAGCATTAAGAGATCAACAACAATAGCATAAGAATTTTGAGAAATAAGAAATTTGAATCAATGACCTCTTGAAGAAGCAGAACTGGAATTGGTGTGTTTCAGGCTTTGCAATGCTCAAAAGTTCTTCTATAACACTTGTATGGATTAATGGATGAAGAATTGAAGCTTAATTGTGCATGATCTCTCCAAAATCAGATTTCACCATTGATGCTTCCAAGCTTCGAGCATGCTTCAAACTGCACTGATTCTCTTGATTCTTCCTTCAATCTTGCTCAAAGTTGCTTCCAGATGATGAATCAAGTAATGGATGATGATTTGTTTGAAGAAATTGAGAGAAAATTTTGAGAGAAAATTTGTGTATTCTAGATCTAGATCTGAAAAATGTGAGTGTTCTCCGCTGAAAACAGTTAGGGTTTGTGTTATATACTCCCTCCTAATCGTGCTCTTAATCATGTTTAAGCAAATGGTAAGTGGATTAGCAAAAATGTGGTGCATATGCAAAAATGGGATTTCACCTTATGCATGAGAATGCATGGTGAACAGTACACGAAAATGATTTTAAATTCACTTCAAATTTCATTTTGGAGCTATTGGTAATGATAGAATGTTCAAATAATGCACCAATTTTAAACTTTAATTTTTCCCTCCAAAAATCAAGTGAAAACCAAATGTTCATATGATGATAATGCATGCCATGTAATGCAAGATTTGGAAAGTATAGGTCAAAAGAAGAATGTACAAAAAAGAGCCATCCAATTTGGAGCTTTGGTTGAGAAGTTATGACCATTTGAATCTCAATGCACACTTGGCCATGTTTTGATCATATCTCCTTAACCACACATGCGAAATTGATGATCTTGGACTTTTTGGAAATGGGAGAGAAAGAACTACAACTTTCATGTTTAACAAAATTTCATTTGAAGCTTTCTTGATGATGTAATTTGAAGTTGAAGTTAGGTTAAAACCTTTCCATTTTTGGCAAATTTGAATTATAGGTCACTTTCTATTTTTGGAAAGTCTTGACCTGACTTTATTTTCTTAAATGTTGATGTTTGAAATGTCAAATGAGACTTTTTTGAACATGAATGAAGTATTTCTAATCACTCCCACCTCCAAATCCACAGTTGACTTGGCAGTTGACTTTCTAGGCCTTCAGTTGACCTAGCAATGTTCTGATGAAATTCAAACCTCTACCACTTGGGATTTTGCTTCAAAATGATATCATAGCTCATATGAACTCTTTATAATGATTGTGGTGTCCAAATTCTCAAGAATGGCCACCATCTATGGCTCAATGAATGTCTTTGACTGCTTTGAGTGTTGATTGCTTCATCTGCCAGACAAGGGTTAGATGACATATTTTTGTACTTTTGGTTAGTGGTAAAAAGAAAAGCAATGATATACAAATGCAAAACATGCTTGGTGATCAAGAATCACTCTCAAAAAGATAACCAACCCACAAGGAAGGAAGCAAGGTGCACAATGATCCTTGAGGCAATGAAATGGTATGATATGATGCCATGAGGAATCTTAGGGACAAAATTGGGGTCTTACACTTTCTAATTTCAAAAGTTTGTGAGAAAATTAGTAAAAGCTTGTTTGACTATAGGGAACCTATGAGAATTTAATTGGACTTTTCGAAGTTGATTTGAATTGAATTTGAGGTTCAACTTTATTTGTTTATTTTTTATTTGCATTTTATTTTAATTCAAAAAATACCAAAAAATATCATTTAGTTCTTGACTTGCTATCTTCATTTCTCTTCTGTTTGGTGTTGATTGATGTTGATATGATTCACATTTGGTCAATTGGATTTAATTGTTGTTTTCTTTTTCTCTCCCTTTCATCTTCATCCCTTTCTTTCCATCAATGGGCAATGAGTTAAAGTCTTGAAGTTAGTCTTGACAAAATGAGAAGCCTAACCTTCTTTGATCCAAACCAAACTCAACTTGATCCATGATCAAGTGAGTTGTTTTGTGTCCAAGATAGGTTACTTCTTGGTCAAGCAAATGACTAAAAGTCAATACAAGGCCCTTCCCCTTTTTGTTTGGCATGGCAAGTTTATGGAGCTTGGCTTACTAGTCATGATCTCTAACTTGTGTTCTTTTCCTATATTCTTATTGACCGGCCTCAGATAGGTGTGACTACTACATTAGTCCACTTACGATTGCTTAACATAGCGCTACATTGTCTTATGACAAGCTAACATAACCTCACTAACTACTAACTTTAACTTGAGCATTTAATTTCTTGCCATTTACTTTTAAGGTCATTTAATTCTTGCTCATTATTCATATTGATTTTCACTTTGCTCACTTGAGCACATATTTTATGTTTATGCCATTTTTCTTTTGCTCATTTGAGTCCATTATTGTATATAAATATATTGCTATCTTGTTTTGTTTGTGTTTGTTTTGATGTGAACCAAATGCAAAAAAGGAGAAAGGACTTAGAATTAGGATTTACCCATGCTTAAAGGTGTTCAAGAGCAACTAGGCCTCATGCCTTTAGAATGCTAAATATGTTGAGGAGCAACTAGGCCTCATGCCTTTAGAATCCTAAAATTCAAAGTTGATCTCAAAGGGCTTCTCCTCCAAATTTATTCTTTGTCCATTCCCCTTATTATGTTGTGAACTTTTTGATGTTTGCTTCTGTGTGATAGGTATCCCATCTTAAGATTGTGAAAGGAGGACCATTGTCATGAGTAGCCAAGTTAAGAGCCAAGCCAAATGGAGATCCTAGGAGCTTGAATTCAAATTGTTTGATTGCTTGTTTGTATGCTAAGTCCAAAGGAAAGGAGCATCTTGAGTAATCTCTATATGACTTCAAGAAAAGGAACTCCAAGGGTTTTTCTTTCCCCTCTTATCTTTGTATGCTTTAGGAATAGGCCTTCTCTTCTTCTCCCCTCTCTTACCAAGCCAAAAATCATTTTCAAAACTTTGACTTTGTTTCAAATTAGAAACCTAGACCTTAAGCCTTTGACTTTTCAAAACTATTTACATAAATACTCATTGTGAATAAACTTTAATCCAAACTTTGACTTCATTTTGTAAATAAGTCTAACTTGTAAATATAACTCATTTCAAGTTGTTTTTGTGGTTCCAATGGCCACCTTGTTAAAACCTTGCCATAAACATTAGTCATAGGTTTGAGTTATCATAGTGGTTGATGTAAATCTCACCTCATCCTCAGTGTTGGATTATAAGCCTTCCATGCTTATTATAGGGTTAACCCCTCACTAGCATGTTGAAGCCTTCCTCACATGGTGGATTGTTGATTTAGGTTGAGTTTTCTCCCTTTGATAACAAAAGACCTTAAGGCTTTTAATTAAAATCAATTCACCAATCTTTGAAATTTTTACCCCGAACTACAAGGTTTTGATCCTCCTTTGCGATGGTACGTAGGCAATGGGTTCATCCATTCAATCAACAAATTTGTAAATATAATATATTCTCTTCTCATCCCTCCAATCTTTTTGCACAAATCTTTTCACAAATACCAACCTACAACACATATTTGCAAAAAGAGGTTCCCTTAGAGTACTAAGGATGTTTTGGGTGCGTAAAACCTTCCCATTTCATAACCAACCCCCTTACCTAGATCTCTGACATTTTTATTAGTTTTTGATGTGAAAAACTTCTTACTTGGCTTTTGTTCGCTTTTTAGCCTTTCCTTTGGACAAATAAAAGTGCGATGGCGACTCGAATTGTATGTTGACTTTTGGTTTAGTCAATAAACCTAAAGGTAACGAAAACCCCACTACAGAAAAGTGGCGACTCTGTTGGGGAATCCATTAGCCCCGTGGGTTTAGCCTACTTTTTTGATGGTATATGTTGTATGTTTATATTTATTTGTGGCATATTTTTTGTGCAAATTTGGGATGAATGTATTGTTTATAATGTATGAGTTGCTTGATATATCAATTTCTTGTATGCTTGGTGATTTCTTGTGAGATGAGTTTTATACCCGAACTCGAGTGCACTTATGATAGGAGAATGACATAGTCTTGTTGACTTGTGTGGAGTTATTCCTTAACAAGTTAACTTGCAAGCCCATTCACTTGATGGAGCTCTTGTTGGGATCACTAATGTCACACGAGTAGTCGTGGTTAGGCATTACTATTTCCAATAGGAACCTTAGAAACCAAGGACCTTAGATACCTAGCCCATCTTGTCCTATTTTAGGACGTAGTGTGACGGGGTATTCGTCGCTATATGATCTATCGATTAAATCATAAGCTAAGAGATACATTGAAATTTCGAGTCGCCACCGCACTTTTATTTATCCAAAGGATTGGCTAAAAAGCGAACAAAAGCCTAAGAAGTTTTACACGTAGAAAACTAATAAAAAGATCAGAGATTCTGGGTAAGGGGTAAATTACGCAATGGGAAGGTGTTAGGCACCCACTACGTCCTAGGTACTCCTAGGGAGCCCTTTTCACACTTGTTGTATTAAATTGTTATTTGTTATGACATAAGGATTGTGCAAACATGATTGGGATGATGAGAAAAGAATGTACAAATTAATTATTGGGTTATTGGGTTATTTATTTTTGTGTTTATTGGGTTTGAACGGATGAACCCGCTGCCTACGTACCTTCCATCAAAGGTAAGGATCAAAACGCCGTAGTTCGGCTAAAAGATTTCCAAAAGTTGGTGGATTCAGTTTTAAACACAAGCACTGAGGCTTTTCATTATCAATGGGAGAACACTCGACCAAAAACAACATCCACCATGCGAGGATAGCTTCGACGTACTAGAGGGGTTAGCCCTGTTTTAAGTACGGAAGTCTTACTGTCGACTCACTAAGGATAGGCAAGATTTACATCAACCACAATGATAATTGAAACCTATGGCTAATGCATGAAAAGATTAACAATGGACAGAGCCAAAACAATTGAATGTGTGAAGTTAATTGATTGTGATTATGAAAATGGAGTCAAAGTATGATTAAGATCAATTCAAATAAGTATTATGAAATGGAGTTTTGAAAAAAGTCAAGGACTTGAGTCCAGGTTTTTAGTTTGAAAACATGAAGATGTTTGCACAACACTTATGTCAAGTTTGAAAGATAAAGTGTGAAAAGGTTTAGGACATAATGAATGATGAATGGATGGAGATGGAAAGTAAAACTTCTTAGAAGGTTCACTTCTTGAAATCATATAGCAGATGATTCAAGTGTGTCCTTTGGAATGGCAATTAATAATAATAAACAAACAAAGAAGAAAAGCGGATACCGGATGCCAATCACTGGTCTTATACCAATCTCCTAAAACAAAATGGGATGTCAGAAGCCACTCAATGGTCTTACACTAATCTCCACAGGCAAAGAAATAAAAGCGGATACCGGATACCAATAGATGGATTTACACCAGTCTCCTAAAACAGAAATGGATATCAGATGCCACTCAATGGACTTACACTAATCTCCTCAAAAGAAAAACAAAGGATGAAATATGGAAGTCAACTGCCAATCTATCTGGACTTAGGTTAACTCCACAGTATGGTCCTAGGAAATCCAATGCCACATTACAGGGACTTACAATGGATCCTCACATACAAGAACAAAAGCAACACATGATCACAGGAATGCAAAGGCCAACTTGCTGGGACTTACAGTTGCAACCTCACATAAACAGAGAAAAACAAAACATGGAAGTCAGATGCCAATCTGTCTGGGCTTACTCTAACCTCCACAGTATGGTCCTAGGAAAACAAATGCCAACTTGCAGGGACTTACAGTTGTATCCTCACATACAATCAAGTAAATGCATCAGGCAAAGATAAGATGAGTAGCCAAGGTGATGGTCTTATACTCACTTCCATATCATAGGAGCAATGGCCAAAAGAGATGGACTTACAATTGTCCTCAATGGGTAAACAACAAATGATAAAAGTCACACAGACAAATGGTATGATCATGCACTAATGGCAATTGATGATGATAAATGCATAACATACAGGCAAACAAGTGCACATGAAGCAATCAGTCAATCAATGATTATAAAAACAGCACACTCTATAGCCAAAACAAGGGGGCTCATACAAGAGGGTTTGACTTTGAAAGTCCACTGTAATAGGTGAAGGTCGCTCTTAACCTTGCCATTGAGAGGCTAAGG
This sequence comes from Lathyrus oleraceus, assembly GCF_024323335.1. Lineage (NCBI taxonomy): Eukaryota > Viridiplantae > Streptophyta > Magnoliopsida > Fabales > Fabaceae > Lathyrus > Lathyrus oleraceus. The sequence continues at coordinate 307,677,576 of NC_066580.1, forward strand.
TGAAGCAGATGAATAGGAGATGAGGGGTGTGCCTCATTGCTTCTATCTCAGATCAGAGAGAGCATCACATAGAAAGTGTGGGAGTTCAGAAAGTAGGAACTCTCTCCACATTATTGACTCGATTAGATCTTGGGTATTTATCTCATTGCTTCAACCATGTAATGGGAGCAAAGAGAGGACACACTGAATAGTGGGGGATAGATTACTTATCCCTACCTTCCACCAATTGCCTTACTTGAAGGACTTTTCCTGCTTAGGACAAATTTAAACACACACAGGCATTGCCTCTTAAGGAGGACTTCAGACAGTTTGCCCGGTCAAATAACAGACCGGGTCTCCAGACTACATGAAGAAGAAAGGTTTATACCTCAAAGCAAATGCTAAATAGCAAAGCTAGCAAGTTCAAAGAACTTAAGCAACTAAAGTACCTGAAAAAGTCAAACCAATTAGTAAACAGCTCAACAGTCAAAATCAAAAGGAAATGAACCAATAGTCAACCACAGAGGGACCAATTGTGCAAGGCACAAAGACTCAAGTATGTGAGTCACACCTACAAAACAAAGGTTAGCACATTAAACAATCAAACTAAAACACATTTGAATGATCCTCAAGGCATTGGTGCTTAACCTGAAACAGATGAACTCAACATAAGCTTAAAAGACCACTAGGACTAGCCTAGGGTCAAAGGTGAAAGAAAAAGTCAAGGCAGCAAGGAAAAGACAACCCAGACCAATTCTAAACATTCAAGAAGCATTCTCAATTGGATTCATAATTATATCATGCATCATGGTCATTTTGTAAACCAAAGAAGTCAAAACATGGCAATAGGAAGCACAAATAGGTCAACAGCAAGACCTCATCCAAAAGTCAACCCAATCAATTTCAAAAATCATGAAATAAATCACACTCAATCCTAACATCTAGCATGGTATACATGTAAAATTTCATGGCATTTGGATGAGAGGAAGGCAGTCAAGTAAAATCATGAAGTCAAACCAAATTCAAGTAAGCATGGTGAAAGTCAACAAACATGGGTCAACTTCAAAAAATCATATCAATTTGAAAACAGAAGAGAAATGAATGAGATTAACACCAATGCAAAGCTCAAGATGTCTAGTTATCACATATGAAATTTCATGGTCATACAATAAGATTTGAGAATTTCATAAAAGATTTGGCAATGTGCACCACAAAAAGTCAACAAATGACTAAGCATGGAAGAAAATTCTCACATAAATGGAAAACAGCAGGATTAATTCCAAGAAAATTCATACACAAACTAGACATGTGATAGATGATTCATGCAAAATTTGGGGTCAATTGGATAAGAGGAAGCATGTGAACAAAAATTGGGAAAATACATGATCATGGTATAGCACCAAATGTAACACATAACTTCAGAAAATCATAACTCTCAATCCACAAATGATAAATGCACAAACTTTATATGGAAATGAAGGTCAATGTGCCTAGTTTTACCACAAAAAATTTCAAGCTCATAGGATGCAACATGTGAATTTCACAAAAGGAATGGCACAATGTATCATTTATGCATACATGTTGGGAAAATAATTATCATTTAAAATCCAACCAGTGATAAATTAATTAAAATTCACAATAAAATAGAGGACACATTCATGAGTATGAGGAAAAAATTTCATAATTTTTGGCTGAAATTTGAATTAAAAAAGAATTGTTTAAGTTGAGTGAATAATGGATGAAGTATGAACATGAAAGCATGGCAAATGGGGTCAACATGAGGTCAACGGATGGCAGAAGTGTAAATCCCGCGGTCACTAAGTAAAACGACCGTGCATTGGGGGCGAGAACGAAATGTTCTCATTGGCTCTCAGCCAATGGAACAGTACACGACCAATGGGCTCAAAGTTTCTGGGTTTTCAAAAAACCCTAGGGTTTTAGCAACCACATGGCATTGTGTTCATCATGCAATCGACTAAAAATAGAATCCAACAAAAGCACTCAAACAGCAGGACATTGGTACAGGAGCATCAATCAATACCAACCAAAACACGAAATTCAAATTTCTGGAAATTAAAACATGTAAAGCTCATGAACAGCAGGGTTCTATGGTTTTAGAAACAACAGCATACAACCATCATCATCATTCAAACAGCAACCAAACAACAGCATACAATATATTTCACATGGATTTTCTGGACATGATGTTTGGTTCAGATAACAGCAGCATTCATCATCCTTCATCATTTAAATCATCAATCATAAACAAATTCCAGTAAACCTATTCACACAGCATGGCAACTAAACAAAGATGTTCATACTGCATCCTAGCAACAACCAAACAAACAACCAATCGAGCAAATGCTGGGCAGGTTATGTTCAAACAACAGCAAAGCATCATGCTTCATGCAAGCAAACAGTCATCACCAATTGAAACTCGAACAGCATGGGGGGCAAACATGGCATTGGTACAAGTTTGTTCATGCAACATCATCATCACACAGCATTAATTAACAACAGACCAAGCATAAGCAAAGGAAATTCCTGGGCAGAGCTAAATTTAAACAACAGCAACATACATCAATTCAACTCCATGGTTCATCAACATCAAACAAGTTTCGAGCAAAAACACACAATGGCATGGCATAATGAACATCAAGCAACATCAACCAACAACCAAACAAACATTAACCATGTGAAAATCTGGACAAAATTAGGGTTTTAAGGTAACAGCATGATCATCATCTTCATGTAAGCAGGAAAATCAAAAACGCCCAGAACCCAAAATTAAGTGTACCAATAGCATCATCAAGCAATAGGCAACAAGAATATAGCATCAAAACTCATTAAATTAAAGCAAGCATGGCCAATCGAGCAGAAATGCATTTGGACACAAAATAAGAAATTCAGATTTCTCCATTATAAGAGCAACATTTCAAGCAAGGCATAGCATTTTAGAATCAGCATTCAGAGACCTTTCACAAGCATAGCATAGCAAGGCAAATGATGGAGGTTGATTACTTACTTGGTTTTGAAGCAAAATGGGAAACAGGGCTGTTTTTTATGATAGAAGCGCAAACAGTAGCAAGCAATGTTTGATAATGAAGGATGATGAAGCTTGTTCAGCTCAGGAATGCTTGGAATTGACTGAATCACGATTTGCCATGTTTGGACCTTGGTGAAAACAGAACGAGGAGAGGAGCTTCCAGTTGGGATTTAAGGGCTCAAAATGCTTTACAATGTGATCCAAATGATGAAGGATGCAAGGATTCCTTGTGGTCTTTGAGGGTTTTTCAAAATCGAGCAAGAATGCAAAGTTGCAAGAGAGGAGAGAATGAAGTTTTTCTGTTTGGTGGCTGTCAAAACTAGGGTTGCAAATGACAGAAAACTTCCCTTATGTAGTCTGTTTAAAGCCCTTTAATCAAATGGTAAGCTAGCTTAGTGTGAAATGAAGTATTGGCCATTTTGCTAATTGTACCAAAGTGGATAATGGAGGTGTGTTTGGTCGAAATGGGCCTCACAACAGGCTGCTACTGACCCTTGCCAATTGCTGTTTGTTGTTGCTCATAAAGTGATGCACTTTGTTTTGTCTAAAATGAAGTAATTGCTTTATTTGCCAATTTTCAAGTTTTGCAATTTGGTCCATAATGATGGTAAAATGGTGGTATGGTTATGATTTTAAGCTTGGAGCAAATCACAAATGATATATGGAACATTTCCCAATTGGCCAAATCAAGAAAAAGTCAAAGAATCAAAAAGTCAAAGTTTGGTCAAACCTTGAATTTAAATGAAAAAGGTCCAAAAATGCCATTTTGATTGGTAAGGTTTTGATGAATGAAATTTATATTTTTGGAAAGAGGATGAAAAATGTGGTTTGTAGGAAAAAACCCCACCAATTTGGCCTTATGGTTTGAGAGTTATGGCTCTTTGAAGTTCAAAAATTTCTGAAATTGAATTGATCATATCTTGACAACCACACATGGGATTTGAGAGTTCTTGGACTTTTTGAAAATGGGAAGACAAGATCTTCAACTTTCATGTTGGGCAAAAATTCATTTGGAGCTTGTATCATGATGTAAGTTTAAGATCAAGAAGTTTCCATTTTTGGCAGTTGAAATTACAGGTCCACTTTCTATTTCTGGAAAATTTCTGATTTTACTTCAAATTCTCCCATGATGAGGTTTGACATGATAGATGAGACTTATATGAGCATGAATGAACTCCTTCAAATCAATTCTATCCATCGGATCACTGATTAAATCCTCAGTTGACCAAGTTTGACTTTTCTAGGGTTTTGCATGATTGGACCACTTCTGATGAATTCCAAACCCTAATTCCTTGAGAACTTGACTTCAAGTGATGTCCCAAGTTGTATGAACTCTTGCTTATTGATCATGATGCCCAAATTCTGCAAGAATGGCCACCATCCATTGCTTTGACTGACTGTTGACTGATTTTGACCTAATTGCTGATGATTGCTTCAACTGCAAGCAACAAGGTTAGACTGACAATATTTTTGTACTTTTTGAATGATAAACATATGAAAGCAAAGATATACAAAATGCAAAGTATGCTTGGTGATCAAGAAACAAACCACAAGGCAATCTACCCACTAGGAGGAAAGCTAGGGCATGCAATGATCCTTGAGGTTATGATATGAATGATATGGGCCATGAGGGATCTTAGGGCCCAAAATTGGGGTCTTACAGATGCCCCTATTTAAGGTCATTCTAGCCGGAGAAGTGAAGTTTAGAAATCTTCATCTCGACGCGGTAGAATGGACTTAAATAACAGTAATGAGACAAATTTTGGTCCCTAAGAGACCTCATGATGCAGATGTATGCATGCAAAAGACACAAATTCTGTGGGGAATATAATTCACACAGAAGAAAAGACGATCCATCGGAGCAATACACTCACCAGGAACAGAGACTCTAACAAGACTCTAATGGGGATAAACAAAGGAAAGAAAGATGTGTGAACAAGTCACGACTCCAAACTGGGGAAGATAAGACTGACATAACGTGATCGAAACACGACTCTGATTAGGGGAAAAACAGAGAACAGACCAGAGAACTCACTGGGGAGTGAAGGACTCACACTGGGAAAAGAATTCCAAAGGAAAATAAATCCATTGGAGAGACATAAGCTGACTCCTGAGGAGAAGCAAAAGAAAACTCCACTGGGGAAGTAACAAAGCAAATGAGATGTTACCAGGCATACGGGTAACAAACTCAGGAAAATCTGACTCCACAGGGGGACCGAGGTCACAATAGGGAGCAGAAAGGAGGGAACACCAAGGATACCGGTTACTGGGTATATAATAGGTGACCGACCAAAGCGTGAATCGGATTTCACTTCCAAAACACTCATCATCCTGAAGGGAGCTAGAAAAGCAAACTTGTTTATAGGATGGACATTCAATTCCGCAAGGAAAATGAATCTTACTCTGAGGGGAAAACAATCAAAAGATCGACTCAAGAGCGAACGAGATATAATATCCATTACCGTCAGAACGTGGATAGAATACTCAGATGAGACATATTATTCATTACCGGCAGACCGTGAATAATATACTCGAAAGGAAAATTATCCTGAACCGGTTACTGGGTTGTTTATAGGATAAAATCCGAAAACGCGAATTGGGTTTTCACTTCCAAAACACTCATCATCCTGAAGAAAGCTAGAACAGCAGACTTGTTAAAAGGATGGACATTCGATTCCACAAGGAATACGAATCTTACTCGACTGGGGAAGATCAACAAAGGACTCCAACCAAAGAGCGCATGAGACATATTATTCATTACCGGCAGACCGTGAATAATACACTCGCATGGCAAGAAAACACCAGGGATACCGGTTACTGGGTATATAATAGGTGATCTACCGAAAACGTGAATTGGGATTTCACTTCCAAAACACTCATCATCCGAAAGGAGGGCTTGAAAAAGCAAATCGACTTACAGGATGGGCATTCGAATCCACAACGGGAAAACGAATCTTACTCAAATGGGGACACAAACCCAAAGAGTGCATGAGATATAATATCCATTACCGGCAGACCGTGGATAAGAATACTCGCATGAGATATATTATCTATTACCGTCAGAACGTAGATAATAAACTCGCATGGTAAGAAACACCAGAGATACCGGTTACTGGGCATATAATAGGTGATCTACCGAAGCGTGAATTGGATTTCACTTCCAAAACACTCATCATCCAAAACACAAACTGGTTAAAGGATGGATATTCGATTCTACAAAGAATACGAATCTTGCTCAGTTGGGGAAAATCAACAAAGGATTCCAACTAAAGAGCGCATGAGATATATTATTCATTACCGGCAGACCGTGAATAATACACTCGCATGAGATATATTATCTATTACCGTCAGAACGTAGATAATATACTCGAAAGGCAAAGACACCAGAGATACCGGTTACTGGGTATATAATAGGTGACTAACCAAAAAGGGAGACAATCGATACCAAGCATCCGGGTAAACGAAAGACAACTCAAAGGATAAATTGCAAGCATCCGGCAATTATCCGACAACAAGAATATTCGACTCCACAAAGGGAAATAACGAATCTTACTCGACCGGGGAAACACAAAAGGCTTCGACTGAAGAGTGCATGAGATATATTATTCATTACCGGCAGACCGTGAATAACATACTCGCATGGAAGATTATCCACAACCGGTTACTGGGTTAATAAAGGATAAATCAACCGAAAAGAAAGGCATCGGGATACCAAATTAGGCATATAATGATGACCATTCAAAGGGAGCAACAGACATTACCAACAAAAGGGTAAATGAAAGGCGATCTGCTGAGGATAATTTGCAAGCATCCGGCAATTATCGACAGGGACTAGCTGGGGATGCACTGGTAAACAACCAATGATCCGGGGAACAAATCACTAGCATACGGTGAAAAGACCCACTGGGGATAAAATTGCTAGCATACGGCAATTATCCACAAAATACTTGCTAGGGATATAAGTGCTGATCTGAGCAACTTATACAAGCAAAGGAAAATCAACATCAAATACTAGATGAAGATAACCACAAAAATTAGGGTTTACATCTACCGAATACGGGGTAGAAGACCAACAACTCCACGTGGGGATAAAACAAATCACAAATCCGCACGGGAAACCAAAATAGGGTTTATAACAAACCACAAACTGCTGAAGAGCAGGAAAATATAGGATTTACAACTACCGGGGTATGAGGTAGAAAACCAAAACTCTGGCTGGAGAATAAAAGGTGTATAACCACAAATTCTGTCAAGAAAGCCAGGAAAAGATAGGACTTACAACTACCGGGTATGAGGGTAGAGGCCCAAAAACATTCCGCTGGGGAACAACCCACTGGGAAACACAAGACATTTGACAAATAGCCAATTCGGGAATGATCCGAAAGGACAGACTGAATAAAGACGCGTCCTAATGAGGATGTAACTCAAATAGGAAAATCCATCCCAATATATGTGTTGGGAGGAAACGGAAGAAACCGTCATCCACGAGGATATATCTCAGTGGGGAACTGCAGAAGGAAAGACAAACTTTTTCTGCTTATGGGGTTGACTCTATATGGAGAGATTTTAAACACCCGACATCTGCTTGGGGAGATCTGTAAAGAGATCTATATCACCATAGCAGGAGACACGACAAACAAAAGATATATGGCGAGAAATGCAACATGAATATCTGAATGTTTATGAATATGCATGAATATGCGCGATTTATGTTTGATGAATGCTGACAAAACAGACAGTTCTAACACAAACAGGTTCAGGAACCAAACGTCCGGTATTATACTTCCAGGGGAAAAACCAACTGGAGAGTCAATCTGCGGAGATCTACGTGCTGTAAAGCAAAGATCCGCAAGTACTGCTAAAGAAGCAGGGGATCAAAAATATCAGGAAACAAACCCAATCAGGGTACAGAAAGTCACAACGGGCGAAACAGCCACCAAGACGAATCTGTAGGGGAACAAGATAAATCCCAAAGTATATCTGCAGGGGATCCCAGTGTCAACTGAGAAACAAAAAGGGTGCATAAGCACGAACTGCTGTAGAAACAAATCCACAAATAACTCCGCTGGGGAACAACCCACTGAGGGAGAATGATATCATCCAAATAGAATCTAACTGCATAAGCAACTCTACTGGGGAAAACTGTCGGCTACTCTCTTGGGAACAAGCCACTGAGGGAGGACAGATCAAACAAGTATATTCTGCAACGGACCGCTCCACTTGGGGAGAATACACAGCAAACTGATCACAACAAGTAGATTCTGCGATACAAGCCACTCTACTGGGGATCACAAACAGTCAGGAAATTAATCCGTTCACTGGAGGCAAAAGCCATCATCCGACCATATCGGGGATTGAAGGAGTATTCAACAGGCGAAACTGCCACAACAAACATCCTGCAGACTAAGCTGAGGAAAAGATGATTGAAATACTGGGATACCAACCCAAATCAAACAACGAGTAGGAAAATAAATCCTGCTCTGCTGAAGAGAATAACTCTGATGGAGATATAACAACAATTCCGCAGACGACTTCGCCGGGAAAGGGTAAAGTACTGGGTATCAAACCACTGACTTACCGAGTTTTCAAAAAAGAAAGCGATCGTGCTGAGGAAACAGACAAATCCTGCTGGCACACTGCATGGGGAAAAGTGGTAACAACTCCACTTGCAACTCTGGTGGGGATATCAGCAACAGCCCTACTCGCGACTCCGAGGGGAGTATCAATCAATCAGTTATACTCATGACTGCGCTGAGGAGACAAATAAAGTCTGGGGCATACGACCCACTGGAGAAAGTGACGGGGCACCAAGATGACAGACCATCAACCGCCGAAACTTCTACAAGAAAAACACCCATGCTAGGGGAAAACTGCTGCTGGAGAAAACAAAGTCTTCAACAACAAATCACTTGCGACTGTACTGGGGGAACAACCCCAACAACAAGTCTGTCTGAGGAACAACCTCAACAAAGGTCTGAAGAAAGAATATACAACCAAATCAGGAATATGAACAAATGTCTTACCTGTTGGAAATCATGCCACCCTCGGGAGAGCACTGAGACATTCTTGAGTATCCTTTCAATCTTGTGAATGTTCACTTTGTATAAAACAAAAAATTTTGAAAAATTTGATTTTAAAACAATGACATTTTATCAATTTAAAACATGCAAAACATTTGTTGAATTGAAACAAATAAGAGTGCAAATAATTGGATAAAAAGCTCAAATTGATTTGATGGAATGGTAGTCTGCAAATGGCAAGGCTCCATAGATCTGTACAAATTTGAAATCAGTGATATATATTGGAAGAGGGCTACATTGAACATAATGATCCTTTCTCTACCAATTTGAATCTCGATGTATCCGAAGCTTCGGTTGACGACGAATCGAGAATCTTCTGACGAAATGACGACTGATGAACAGAAAGTCTTGTCAGGATGCAGTTACTTGCCAAATCCCTAATTTTTGCCTAGATTGCCCCAGAGTGAGGTACTCAATCTAGCGGGATGCAAATATATTCTTTTTTCCAAGTCTCTAATTTTTGCCTGGATTACCCTTGCGGGTTCTCCACCGAGACGCTCATTTTTGCCTAAGCCGCCCTTTCGGGTTTTCAACTTAGCGAGCAATTCTGTTTTTTTTCATTTGGTTTTTTTTCTTTTGCATATACTTTTTTTTTAGGCAAAGTATCTCTTAACTGCATCTGAATTCGCAGGACGAGTGAAATCCTCCCCATCCATTGTTGTAAGCATCAAAGCTCCGCCTGAAAAGGCTCTCTTAACAACATATGGACCCTCGTAGTTTGGAGTCCACTTGCCCCTGGAATCGGGCGCGGAAGACAAAACTTTCTTGAGCACAAGGTCACCTTCTCGGAACACACGAGGCTTGACCTTCTTGTCGAATGCTTTCTTCATTCTCTGCTGATATAACTGACCATGGCACATGGCAGTTAAGCGCTTCTCTTCGATCAAATTCAACTGGTCATAACGACTCTGAATCCATTCAGCATCTGTCAACTTGGCTTCCATCAAGACTCGCATTGATGGGATCTCCACCTCTACTGGGAGAACGGCTTCCATGCCATAAACAAGAGAGAAAGGGGTTGCCCCTGTTGAAGTGCGTACAGACGTACGGTATCCATGCAAAGCAAATGGCAGCATCTCATGCCAATCTTTGTACGTGACAGTCATCTTCTGGATAATTCTCTTGATATTCTTGTTAGCAGCTTCAACAGCCCCATTCATCTTAGGTCTGTAAGGAGAGGAATTATGGTGTGCAATCTTAAATTCAGCGCACAACTCATCCATCATCTTGTTATTCAGATTGGATCCATTATCAGTAATGATCCTCTCTGGCACACCATAACGGCAGATCAACTGATTCTTGATAAACTTCACAACCACCTGTCTGGTTACGTTCGCGTACGACGCGGCTTCAACCCATTTGGTGAAGTAATCAATTGCTACGAGAATAAACCGGTGTCCGTTGGACGCTTTCGGCTCAATCATACCAATCATGTCGATTCCCCACATAGAGAAAGGCCATGGTGACGAAATCACGTTCAAGAGTGTCGGAGGAATATGAATCTTATCCGCATAAATTTGACACTTGTGACATTTCTTCACATACTTGCAACAGTCAGACTCCATTGTCAGCCAATAGTAGCCTGCTCTCAACATCTTCTTAGCCATGGCATGTCCATTGGAATGAGTACCAAATGAACCCTCATGGACCTCAGTCATCAATAGGTTTGCTTCGTGTCTATCCACGCATCTGAGCAAAACCATATCAAAATTTCTCTTGTACAGCACTTCACCACTGAGGTAGAAACTGCCTGACAACCTTCTCAAAGTTTTCCTATCTTTCACAGATGCCCCAGGCGGGTAGACCTGGTTCTGGAGGAAATTCTTGATATCAAAGTACCAAGGCTTGTCATCTTTCACGTCTTCGATTGCAAATATGTGAGCTGGTCTATCCAAGCGCATCACAGTAATATTGGGAACATCATTCCACCATCTGACAACTATCATAGAAGCAAGCGTTGCAAGGGCATCTGCCATCCGATTATCCTCTCGAGGAATATGATAAAATTCAACTTCTGTGAAGAAAGTTGAAATTCTCCTTGCATAATCTCTGTATGGGATGAGACCTGGTTGATTTGTCTCCCATTCACCTTTGATCTGATTGACAACCAAAGCTGAATCACCATAGACATCAAGATACTTGATTCTCAAGTCAATGCATTCTTCAAGTCCCATAATACAGGCTTCGTACTCTGCCATATTATTCGTGCATTTGAAGGTTAGCCTTGCTGTAAATGGAATGTGCGATCCCTGGGGATTAATGATCACTGCCCCAATTCCATTTCCATACTGATTAACAGCGCCATCAAACACCATCGTCCATCTGGAACCAGGTTCTGGACCTTCATCAAGTGTAGGCTCATCGCAATCTTTCATCTTCAAATACAGAATTTCCTCGTCAGGGAAGTCATACTGAACAGACTGATGATCTTCAATTGGCTGGTGCGCTAAGTGGTCAGCCAAGATACTACCTTTGATAGCTTTCTGAGCTCGATACTCAATATCATACTCAGACAACAGCATCTGCCAACGGGCAATCCTCCCAGTTAAAGCAGGCTTCTCGAAGATATACTTAATTGGATCCATTCTGGATATCAACCAAGTTGTATGATTAATCATGTACTGGCGCAAACGCTTAGCAGCCCAAGCTAAAGCACAGCACGTCTTCTCAAGCATAGAGTACCGAGACTCACAGTCAGTAAACTTCTTACTGAGGTAGTAGATAGCAAACTCCTTCTTCCCTGATTCATCTTGTTGACCGAGTACACAACCCATCGAGTCTTCAAGAACTGTCAAGTACATAATCAGAGGTCTTCCTTCCACAGGCGGAGACAAAATCGGAGGTTCGGACAGGTAATCTTTGATACTGTCGAAAGCTTTCTGGCATTCCTCGGTCCAATCATGAGACTGATCTTTCCGGAGGAGCTTGAATATCGGCGCACATGTGGCAGTCATGTGGGATATAAATCTGGAAATGTAGTTCAAGCGGCCAAGAAAACCTCGGACTTGCTTCTCAGTTTTGGGTGCGGGCATCTCTTGTATTGCTTTGACCTTTGCAGGATCAACCTCAATACCTCTTTCACTTACCACAAAACCCAACAACTTGCCGGAACGGACTCCAAAAGTACATTTGTTCGGATTCAGGCGAAGTTTGAACTTCCTCAGACGCTGAAAAAGCTTCAACAAATGCTCAATATGCTCAACTTCCGTTCGAGACTTAGCAATCATATCATCAACATAGACTTCTATCTCCTTGTGCATCATGTCATGAAACAAGGTAGTCATAGCTCGTTGATACGTGGCTCCGGCGTTCTTCAAACCGAAGGGCATCACTCGATAACAGAATGTTCCCCAAGGTGTGATGAATGTTGTCTTCTCCATATCCTCTGGTGCCATCTTGATTTGATTATATCCGGAAAATCCGTCCATAAAGGAAAAGACTTTGAATTTAGCTGTATTGTCTACCAACATGTCAATGTGTGGTAGAGGAAAATCATCTTTTGGACTAGCTTTATTCAAATCTCTATAATCAACGCACATACGGACTTTTCCATCCTTCTTAGGAACAGGCACAATATTGGCCACCCATTGAGGATATGTCGAAGTCACCAGAAACCCCGCATCAATTTGCTTCTGAACTTCCTCTTTGATCTTCACTGCCATATCTGGATGAGTTCTTCTGAGCTTCTGCTTCACAGGCACGCACTCAGGCTTCAAAGGCAGGAAATGTTGCACAATATCTGTATCTAAACCCGGCATATCTTCATAGGACCACGCAAAGATATCTGAATATTCTCGTAGCAAGCTGATCAAATCTTCCTTGACAGACCCTTCAAGAAGTGCCCCAATCTTTACTAGACGCTTGCAATCTTCAGATCCCAAGTTGACTGTCTCCAAGTCTTCGAGATGCGGCTGAATGATCTTCTCTTCGTGCTCAAGGAGACGGGTGATCTCATCAGGAATCTCTTCAACGTCATCTTCCTCTGCCTCAAATACAGGGAATTCAAAGTTGGGAGATGGCGTTGGATCATTATGTTCAATGGGTTTTAGGATCAACCTGCATAATGATTTTGGTTAAGAGAAACTTCAGAATTTAAACAAGCAAATCATTATGCAGATGAAAAAATGTTGCTTTGATAGCTTTTATTTTTGTTTTTATGTTTTTTTGTGATCACTGATTTCATAAAGTGAAAACAAAGGAAAAACAAATGTTTTGACAATGCGAAAATTGAATGAAAACATCATTGTATATATGCTTTGCCAACAATGTCATCACTTCTCCTTTTGGCATGGGAGAAGGGTTTTAAACAAAAGTGAACAATTTACTCTGATCTATGGATAACTGTAGGAACATCCACAGCGACCCAATTGTGGCAGACACCACCAGGAATAACAAAATTGTTCAGATCTTCTGCGTCTTCTTCTTCAATGATAGCAGCAGCTTCCTCTTCTGCAGGTTGATCAGCATGGATGAATCCTCCACTTGTGAACAGACCTTGCTCATTGCATGCCCCAGAACCAAAGCCAATGCCAGCCCGGGATCGGTTGTCTTCAAGTTCAAGCACTTTCCCTAGACCAGCGACTGCACCACATTCAATGGCCAGCTTAGCATCTCGGTAGGAAGTGAATGAAGGAGACTTCTTCTCGATTGGTTTATCAATAGATAAAGCTTGAAACTGAGTTCCAACTTCATCCTCTGCATCAATATACGAGAAAGAAGACAGATTACTGACCAGGAGAGCCTTTTCTCCCCCTACTACAACCAATTTCTTGTTTTTCACAAACTTCAGCTTCTGGTGTAGGGTGGATGTCACGGCGCCAGCCTCGTGAATCCATGGTCTGCCCAAGAGACAGCTGTAAGATGGGTGGATATCCATTACTTGAAAAGTGATCTGGAAATCACTTGGTCCAATTTTGATCGGGAGATCAACTTCCCCAATCACGGTCTTGCGCGACCCATCAAAAGCTTTCACAACAACCCCACTCTGCCTCATAGGAGGACCTTGATATGACAGACGAGAGAGTGTGGATTTTGGCAATACATTCAGAGACGATCCAGTGTCCACCAACACATTGGACATTGCATCAGATTTGCAATTCATAGAGATGTGTAAAGCCATGTTGTGGTCTCTTCCCTCCTCAGGGAGATCAGCGTCACAAAAGCTCAGAGTGTTGCAAGCAGTAATGTTTGCAACAATGCTATCAAATTGTTCCAAGGTGACATCGTGATCAACGTACGCCAGGTCCAAGACTTTCTGAAGAGATTCCCGATGGGGCTCTGAATTCAGCAATAGAGAAAGAATGGAAATCTTGGAGGGCGTGTGTAGAAGCTGGTCTACAATGTTGTACTCACTCTTTCTGATGAGCCTCAGCATCTCATCAGATTCTTCATCAACAATGCCACTCGGGCCAACTGAAGAAATGGGAGTCTTTTGTACAGAGGAGGAAGGCTGGGCAACAGCAGGTGCCGGATTCTGAACATTCACAGCATTCCCTACAGGGTGCACAACAGTGTCAGAAGCAACAGCCTTAGCAGGCGCAGAAAAGACACGACCACTGCGGGTCAATCCACTAACATCAGCGATAGTGGTCACGGAAGTGGAAGGCAAAGGTACTTCAACCCCATCCTGGACAGCAACAGGATTGTATCTGAAAGGTACAGCTTTATCAGATGAATAAGGCACAGGGCCCGCCGGTTTGATAATCAAAGAAGGTGAAGCCTTAGGCTTGTTGCTATTGTAGCGAATAACAACAGGCTCAGGCAATTTGAACACCGGGGAGATGACACTCACTTCGGGCTCAACAACATCAACATTGCGATTCTGGAGAATCTCAATGGTACCTTCATTCAACAGCATTTGCAATTCCTTGCGAACTTGGTCACAACCCAAACGATTGACCGAGCAGACGCGGCACTGGTCATGGTTATGCTCCAAATAACTGTGCTGACACAGCATCCTATGTAAATCAACCAACGACCGTCGGATATGGCTGACGTATTTAACCTTGTACTTCCCAAGGTCCTCCTGGATCATATTCACAGATTTCCCATGCGAAGGCAATGGGTTCCTGGTGACATTTGGGTTGGAGTCTTCAAAACTCAGAATTCCGCTTCTCATAAGGTCTTGAACCTTAGTCTTCAGCTGGAGGCAATTTTCAATATCATGGCCCGGAGCGCCAGAGTGGTAGACACAATGTTGGTCAGGCTTATACCACCACTGAGGGTTGGCCGGTATAGCCGGAGGATCTCTTGGAGAAACCAACTTCCGCTCTATCAGAGAGGGATATAACTCCGTATACGACATAGGAATCGGATCAAAGCTGATCTTCTTCCTTTCATAACCCGTGTTTGCTTGATTACTCGTACTCCCACGAGGCTGGTAAGCCTGTTGCTGCGGACGAGCTTGTTGTTGATACTGTGGTTGCTGATATTGTTGTTGATGCTGATACTGTTGAGGTTGATATTGCTGACGTTGAGGAGTATTGTCCTTGAAAACAGGTGCTACATGAGCCACCTGGTGCTGATGTCCGGCACGATGTGCAGGCTTCCTCTGAACAGAGGGTCTTCGATGCTTTGGCTGAGACTGCACAGCATGCGCTTCACCTTCTTTCCTCTTAAACGCTCCATATCGTTTAGAGGAAGAACTGTCATCCTTAGCCAATCGTCCTTCTCGGACACCTTCTTCGAGACACATCCCCATGTTCACCATCTCGGTGAAATCAGAGGGAGCGCTAGCCACCATTCTCTCATAGTAAAATGAACCAAGGGTCTTCAGAAAGATCTTGGTCATCTCCTTCTCTTCTAATGGTGGAGTGATTTGAGCTGCCAGCTCACGCCATCTCTGGGCGTACTCCTTAAACGACTCTTTGTCCTTTTGTGACATAGACCTGAGTTGATCTCTGTCAGGCGCCATGTCAACGTTGTATTTGTATTGCTTGACGAAAGCTTCGCCAAGATCGTTGAAAGAGCGGATGTTGACGCTGTCCAAGCTCATGTACCAACGGAGAGCAGCACCAGACAAACTGTCTTGGAAGTAGTGGATCAAGAGTTGATCGTTGTCGGTCTGCGTGGACATCTTTCTGGCATACATGACCAAGTGTGCCAAAGGACAAGTGTTCCCTTTATATTTCTCAAAGTCTGGGACCTTGAACTTAACTGGTATCTTAACACCGGGAACTAGACAAAGTTCGGCTGCTGACTTGCCGAAGAGATCTTTGCCTCTAAGAGTTCTCAATTCCTTTCTCAGCTCGAGGAATTGGTCGTTCATTGCATCCATTTTCTCGTGAACATCTGAGCCCTCAGACGCTTCAGAGTGATAAATGGTGTCGTCTACCCTAGGCATGGTATGCACGACAGGAGGAACGGGAATAGGGACCGGGCTAGATGCCGGCATTTGAGCAAACGTAGGAGCTGGCAGATCGGGCATGAAGCCGGGAGGCATCCCCCAAGGAAAACCGGGAGGCATGGCGTTTGGCTGCTGGGCACTAACAGGCACCGTCGATGTAGCCACTTCAGAAATGACCGTCCGCTGAACGGGAGTTGCTGGCTGTTGAGCAGGCTGATTCTGGGCGGCCAGAAGTTGTTCCATCAGAGCGCCAAGTCTGGCAACTTCATCTCTCAGACTCTGGTTCTCTTGTTCCAACTGCTCCATAATCCTTGCAGAGTTGACCCTTGTATAATACCGGTGAGTCAGCTTGTCTTCAAAATAAATGAAGAACAGACGTTAGAACCAGAAGACCAGAAAATGGGTACCTGCTTATGCAAGAATGATGCATGAAATGCTCGTGCAAATGCTTTATTTTCAAGGAACCCTTAGGGTATTTGTTTGCAATATTTTGAGTATTAAACATTTTGATTGCTCATGGAAAATATTTCTTTTAATATATCAAAACAAAGAAATACAGCATTTTTGATTCAATTATTACAAAGAGAAAAGGTAAATGACATCCTATGGATCCCTAACAGCTCGGGATGCTGGAAGACGAGAAGTGCACAACTTCTTGATCTCTCTCTCATAGGCAGCTTCCATATCAGCTTTCTCCTTTGCAAGTTGATCATACTTCCTTTTCCAGAATTTGGAGGACTGAGGAAGCAGAGAAGTCCAAGCATCATTAGGATCGTCGATCACTCGGTGCTCAAGAAATTCAATCATAGCATCCTTCTCCTTGAGCTGCTGCAGCAATTCCTCTCTCTCGCGGATCCAAGCACGCGAAAGGTCTTCTTCTCTCAACTCCTCTACACGTTGGGTAGGGAGGGTTGAAGGCCCAGCCACATCCAACAGTGTAGGTCTCGGATGATCATATGGCATCAGGTAGGTGGCAGCCCTCTGTCTGACCCAAGAGGTGTACGGCTCCAAAGCAATGCAATTCTTCGGACCCAACTCATTCCTACTCTTTATGCGAATATTGCGCCAAGCGCGGACAAATCTGGCTTTCAGGCCTTGGGGATCTTTACCCTCCTGAAAGAACACACCTTCTAACAGAATGTTATGGGGTTTATCCTTTAGGGGGAACCCAAGCTGACGACGTGCAAGAATAGGATTGTAGGTGATCCCACCACATGTACCAAGAAGAGGCACATTGGGGAATTCACCACTAGAATCGATGATCTGAACGGTATCATACACGCGATCATACCAGGTGATATCATCATTGGTGAGAGACATGAGTCTCTGAGACCACCGTAGACATCCCTTGTTCTCCTTGAAAGCAACTGTCTGCGGCAAGTGCGAAATAAACCACTTGTACAGCAGGGGTAAACAGCAGACAATGACTCCTCCATTCTTCATATTCCTCAGATGCATGGAGACATATGCATCACCCAACAAGGTCGGAACTGGATTAAGGACTGAAAAGATCCTAATGGCATTCATGTCGACGAACTTGTCGAAGTTGGGAAACAACACCAATCCATAGATGAGTAATACGAATAGAGCCTCAAAGGCATCCTCACTCATGGCCTTCCCATAAAAGGTAGCTTGGGCAATGAGGAACTCGGAAGGAAAACCCTGAATTCCGCCTTTGGTAGTCAGATTAGCTCTAATTAGATCTTCATCTATGTGCAACAAGCTGGAAATCTCTCGAGCAGATGGAATACTCTCTAAGCCACTGAACGGCACTTGATCCAGAATAGGAATCCCAATAAGGTGAGAGTATTCTTCCAAAGTCGGCAACAACTGGAAGTCCGGAAATAAGAAGCAATGATAGAGCGGATCATAGAACTGAGCAAGAGTGCTCATCAATCCCTCATCCACTTGAGTAGTCAGCAACGGCAGAAGCTTCCCATATCGAGCTTTGAAACCCAAGGGATCTAATACATATGATGTCAGATTCCTTAACTCTTTTACATCGGGCTGCTTAAAGCTGTACTTCTTTGTATGCCTTTTCGGTCTTTCCATGTCTGAAAATTTTGCAAATAACCCTTTAAGTTCCTTGAAAATTTCCTTTTTTCTGATGACATGAATGCGGATGAATGCGTGAATGTATGAATGCAACAAACACACTCAAGGATCAAGCAAGTCACACCAAACAAAGGTCGTGGGAAAGCTCATTGTATCCCTAATATCAATCATCCATTTTGGTGGATTTAGGTTTTCACCTTATCGACACCCAAGTTCCATTGATATTAACGGTACATGAACCGGTTCGAACATTCTTAATATCAACCAGCCGCTTTGGTGGATCTTAGGTTTTACACCTGATCCGGGATCCATTGATATTAACAATGTTAGAACGACTCAACCACGAATCACGGGTTTGTTGAGAGTCACGAGCATGGAGTCTCGGTTAAGAACCACCCAAAGGGAATGTACTAGGGTTTAAACCTGCCAGACATGTTCTATCAAAGGTTCCCATAATCATCGTTCCATCTTTCGAATATTATCGGAGGAACGAATACTCGTATTCCAAGAATATTCTCAAGAGAAACTCTTACGAGTGTAGTATCGCGTAACAATCGTATCAGAACTGACATCTGAACGACCTCCGCACTACGGTCCTAAAAATAGGCCAAGATGGGTTTGGTAAACTAAGGTCCTTGGCTTCTGCGGAACATGATTGAAAGAATAATGCCTAACCACAAATAACTTGTGTGACATTATTAGTTCAACATGACCTCCACCAAGTGAATGGGCTCGCAAGTCAACTGGCTAAGGAATACTCCACACCAATCGACAAGACTATGCCATTCTCCTATCCTAGAGAGCACTCGAGTTCGGGTACAGAACTCATCTCACAGATCACCAAAGCAAACAGCAATGTATATCAAGCAATTCACACATTACAATCAATACAGTGATCCCAAATTGTACAAAAATATGTCAGATAAAGAATAACAATATAGCACAACAAGGGTGAAAAGTAGGCAATACCACCAAGGATTCTGGTGAGTTGTCCCCAGCAGAGTCGCCACTTTTCTGTGACGGGGTATTCGTCGCTATATGATCTATCGATTAAATCATAAGCTAAGAGATACATTGAAATTTCGAGTCGCCACCGCACTTTTATTTATCCAAAGGATTGGCTAAAAAGCGAACAAAAGCCTAAGAAGTTTTACACGTAGAAAACTAATAAAAAGATCAGAGATTCTGGGTAAGGGGTAAATTACGCAATGGGAAGGTGTTAGGCACCCACTACGTCCTAGGTACTCCTAGGGAGCCCTTTTCACACTTGTTGTATTAAATTGTTATTTGTTATGACATAAGGATTGTGCAAACATGATTGGGATGATGAGAAAAGAATGTACAAATTAATTATTGGGTTATTGGGTTATTTATTTTTGGTTTATTGGGTTTGAACGGATGAACCCGCTGCCTACGTACCTTCCATCAAAGGTAAGGATCAAAACGCCGTAGTTCGGCTAAAAGATTTCCAAAAGTTGGTGGATTCAGTTTTAAACACAAGCACTGAGGCTTTTCATTATCAATGGGAGAACACTCGACCAAAAACAACATCCACCATGCGAGGATAGCTTCGACGTACTAGAGGGGTTAGCCCTGTTTTAAGTACGGAAGTCTTACTGTCGACTCACTAAGGATAGGCAAGATTTACATCAACCACAATGATAATTGAAACCTATGGCTAATGCATGAAAAGATTAACAATGGACAGAGCCAAAACAATTGAATGTGTGAAGTTAATTGATTGTGATTATGAAAATGGAGTCAAAGTATGATTAAGATCAATTCAAATAAGTATTATGAAATGGAGTTTTGAAAAAAGTCAAGGACTTGAGTCCAGGTTTTTAGTTTGAAAACATGAAGATGTTTGCACAACACTTATGTCAAGTTTGAAAGATAAAGTGTGAAAAGGTTTAGGACATAATGAATGATGAATGGATGGAGATGGAAAGTAAAACTTCTTAGAAGGTTCACTTCTTGAAATCATATAGCAGATGATTCAAGTGTGTCCTTTGGAATGGCAATTAATAATAATAAACAAACAAAGAAGAAAAGCGGATACCGGATGCCAATCACTGGTCTTATACCAATCTCCTAAAACAAAATGGGATGTCAGAAGCCACTCAATGGTCTTACACTAATCTCCACAGGCAAAGAAATAAAAGCGGATACCGGATACCAATAGATGGATTTACACCAGTCTCCTAAAACAGAAATGGATATCAGATGCCACTCAATGGACTTACACTAATCTCCTCAAAAGAAAAACAAAGGATGAAATATGGAAGTCAACTGCCAATCTATCTGGACTTAGGTTAACTCCACAGTATGGTCCTAGGAAATCCAATGCCACATTACAGGGACTTACAATGGATCCTCACATACAAGAACAAAAGCAACACATGATCACAGGAATGCAAAGGCCAACTTGCTGGGACTTACAGTTGCAACCTCACATAAACAGAGAAAAACAAAACATGGAAGTCAGATGCTAATCTGTCTGGGCTTACTCTAACCTCCACAGTATGGTCCTAGGAAAACAAATGCCAACTTGCAGGGACTTACAGTTGTATCCTCACATACAATCAAGTAAATGCATCAGGCAAAGATAAGATGAGTAGCCAAGGTGATGGTCTTATACTCACTTCCATATCATAGGAGCAATGGCCAAAAGAGATGGACTTACAATTGTCCTCAATGGGTAAACAACAAATGATAAAAGTCACACAGACAAATGGTATGATCATGCACTAATGGCAATTGATGATGATAAATGCATAACATACAGGCAAACAAGTGCACATGAAGCAATCAGTCAATCAATGATTATCAAAACAGCACACTCTATAGCCAAAACAAGGGGGCTCATACAAGAGGGTTTGACTTTGAAAGTCCACTGTAATAGGTGAAGGTCGCTCTTAACCTTGCCATTGAGAGGCTAAGGTGAAGCAGATGAATAGGAGATGAGGGGTGTGCCTCATTGCTTCTATCTCAGATCAGAGAGAGCATCACATAGAAAGTGTGGGAGTTCAGAAAGTAGGAACTCTCTCCACATTATTGACTCGATTAGATCTTGGGTATTTATCTCATTGCTTCAACCATGTAATGGGAGCAAAGAAAGGACACACTGAATAGTGGGGGATAGATTACTTATCCCTACCTTCCACCAATTGCCTTACTTGAAGGACTTTTCCTGCTTAGGACAAATTTAAACACACACAGGCATTGCCTCTTAAGGAGGACTTCAGATAGTTTGCCCGGTCAAATAACAGACCGGGTCTCCAGACTACATGAAGAAGAAAGGTTTATACCTCAAAGCAAATGCTAAATAGCAAAGCTAGCAAGTTCAAAGAACTTAAGCAACTAAAGTACCTGAAAAAGTCAAACCAATTAGTAAACAGCTCAACAGTCAAAATCAAAAGGAAATGAACCAATAGTCAACCACAGAGGGACCAATTGTGCAAGGCACAAAGACTCAAGTATGTGAGTCACACCTACAAAACAAAGGTTAGCACATTAAACAATCAAACTAAAACACATTTGAATGATCCTCAAGGCATTGGTGCTTAACCTGAAACAGATGAACTCAACATAAGCTTAAAAGACCACTAGGACTAGCCTAGGGTCAAAGGTGAAAGAAAAAGTCAAGGCAGCAAGGAAAAGTCAACCCAGACCAATTCTAAACATTCAAGAAGCATTCTCAATTGGATTCATAATTATATCATGCATCATGGTCATTTTGTAAACCAAAGAAGTCAAAACATGGCAATAGGAAGCACAAATAGGTCAACAGCAAGACCTCATCCAAAAGTCAACCCAATCAATTTCAAAAATCATGAAATAAATCACACTCAATCCTAACATCTAGCATGGTATACATGTAAAATTTCATGGCATTTGGATGAGAGGAAGGCAGTCAAGTAAAATCATGAAGTCAAACCAAATTCAAGTAAGCATGGTGAAAGTCAACAAACATGGGTCAACTTCAAAAAATCATATCAATTTGAAAACAGAAGAGAAATGAATGAGATTAACACCAATGCAAAGCTCAAGATGTCTAGTTATCACATATGAAATTTCATGGTCATACAATAAGATTTGAGAATTTCATAAAAGATTTGGCAATGTGCACCACAAAAAGTCAACAAATGACTAAGCATGGAAGAAAATTCTCACATAAATGGAAAACAGCAGGATTAATTCCAAGAAACTTCATACACAAACTATACATGTGATAGATGATTCATGCAAAATTTGGGGTCAATTGGATAAGAGGAAGCATGTGAACAAAAATTGGGAAAATACATGATCATGGTATAGCACCAAATGTAACACATAACTTCAGAAAATCATAACTCTCAATCCACAAATGATAAATGCACAAACTTTATATGGAAATGAAGGTCAATGTGCCTAGTTTCACCACAAAAAATTTCAAGCTCATAGGATGCAACATGTGAATTTCACAAAAGGAATGGCACAATGTATCATTTATGCATACATGTTGGGAAAATAATTATCATTTAAAATCCAACCAGTGATAAATTAATTAAAATTCACAATAAAATAGAGGACACATTCATGAGTATGAGGAAAAAATTTCATAATTTTTGGCTGAAATTTGAATTAAAAAAGAATTGTTTAAGTTGAGTGAATAATGGATGAAGTATGAACATGAAAGCATGGCAAATGGGGTCAACATGAGGTCAACGGATGGAAGAAGTGTAAATCCCGCGGTCACTAAGTAAAACGACCGTGCATTGGGGGCGAGAACGAAATGTTCTCATTGGCTCTCAGCCAATGGAACAGTACACGACCAATGGGCTCAAAGTT
Organism: Lathyrus oleraceus; assembly: GCF_024323335.1. Taxonomy (NCBI): domain Eukaryota; kingdom Viridiplantae; phylum Streptophyta; class Magnoliopsida; order Fabales; family Fabaceae; genus Lathyrus; species Lathyrus oleraceus. The sequence continues at coordinate 307,700,911 of NC_066580.1, forward strand.
TCTGGGTTTTCAAAAAACCCTAGGGTTTTAGCAACCACATGGCATTGTGTTCATCATGCAATCGACTAAAAATAGAATCCAACAAAAGCACTCAAACAGCAGGACATTGGTACAGGAGCATCAATCAATACCAACCAAAACACGAAATTCAAATTTCTGGAAATTAAAACATGTAAAGCTCATGAACAGCAGGGTTCTATGGTTTTAGAAACAACAGCATACAACCATCATCATCATTCAAACAACAACCAAACAACAGCATACAATATATTTCACATGGATTTTCTGGACATGATGTTTGGTTCAGATAACAGCAGCATTCATCATCCTTCATCATTTAAATCATCAATCATAAACAAATTTCCAGTAAACCTATTCACACAGCATGGCAACTAAACAAAGATGTTCATACTGCATCCTAGCAACAACCAAACAAACAACCAATCGAGCAAATGCTGGGCAGGTTATGTTCAAACAACAGCAAAGCATCATGCTTCATGCAAGCAAACAGTCATCACCAATTGAAACTCGAACAGCATGGGGGGCAAACATGGCATTGGTACAAGTTTGTTCATGCAACATCATCATCACACAGCATTAATTAACAACAGACCAAGCATAAGCAAAGGAAATTCCTGGGCAGAGCTAAATTTAAACAACAGCAACATACATCAATTCAACTCCATGGTTCATCAACATCAAACAAGTTTCGAGCAAAAACACACAATGGCATGGCATAATGAACATCAAGCAACATCAACCAACAACCAAACAAACATTAACCATGTGAAAATCTGGACAGAATTAGGGTTTTAAGGTAACAGCATGATCATCATCTTCATGTAAGCAGGAAAATCAAAAACGCCCAGAACCCAAAATAAGTGTACCAATAGCATCATCAAGCAATAGGCAACAAGAATATAGCATCAAAACTCATTAAATTAAAGCAAGCATGGCCAATCGAGCAGAAATGCATTTGGACACAAAATAAGAAATTCAGATTTCTCCATTATAAGAGCAACATTTCAAGCAAGGCATAGCATTTTAGAATCAGCATTCAGAGACCTTTCACAAGCATAGCATAGCAAGGCAAATGATGGAGGTTGATTACTTACTTGGTTTTGAAGCAAAATGGGAAACAGGGTTGTTTTTGATGATAGAAGCGCAAACAGTAGCAAGCAATGTTTGATAATGAAGGATGATGAAGCTTGTTCAGCTCAGGAATGCTTGGAATTGACTGAATCACGATTTGCCATGTTTGGACCTTGGTGAAAACAGAACGAGGAGAGGAGCTTCCAGTTGGGATTTAAGGGCTCAAAATGCTTTACAATGTGATCCAAATGATGAAGGATGCAAGGATTCCTTGTGGTCTTTGAGGGTTTTTCAAAATCGAGCAAGAATGCAAAGTTGCAAGAGAGGAGAGAATGAAGTTTTTCTGTTTGGTGGCTGTCAAAACTAGGGTTGCAAATGACAGAAAACTTCCCTTATGTAGTCTGTTTAAAGCCCTTTAATCAAATGGTAAGCTAGCTTAGTGTGAAATGAAGTATTGGCCATTTTGCTAATTGTACCAAAGTGGATAATGGAGGTGTGTTTGGTCGAAATGGGCCTCACAACAGGCTGCTACTGACCCTTGCCAATTGCTGTTTGTTGTTGCTCATAAAGTGATGCACTTTGTTTTGTCTAAAATGAAGTAATTGCTTTATTTGCCAATTTTCAAGTTTTGCAATTTGGTCCATAATGATGGTAAAATGGTGGTATGGTTATGATTTTAAGCTTGGAGCAAATCACAAATGATATATGGAACATTTCCCAATTGGCCAAATCAAGAAAAAGTCAAAGAATCAAAAAGTCAAAGTTTGGTCAAACCTTGAATTTAAATGAAAAAGGTCCAAAAATGCCATTTTGATTGGTAAGGTTTTGATGAATGAAATTTATATTTTTGGAAAGAGGATGAAAAATGTGGTTTGTAGGAAAAAACCCCACCAAATTTGGCCTTATGGTTTGAGAGTTATGGCTCTTTGAAGTTCAAAAATTTCTGAAATTGAATTGATCATATCTTGACAACCACACATGGGATTTGAGAGTTCTTGGACTTTTTGAAAATGGGAAGACAAGATCTTCAACTTTCATGTTGGGCAAAAATTCATTTGGAGCTTGTATCATGATGTAAGTTTAAGATCAAGAAGTTTCCATTTTTGGCAGTTGAAATTACAGGTCCACTTTCTATTTCTGGAAAATTTCTGATTTTACTTCAAATTCTCCCATGATGAGGTTTGACATGATAGATGAGACTTATATGAGCATGAATGAACTCCTTCAAATCAATTCTATCCATCGGATCACTGATTAAATCCTCAGTTGACCAAGTTTGACTTTTCTAGGGTTTTGCATGATTGGACCACTTCTGATGAATTCCAAACCCTAATTCCTTGAGAACTTGACTTCAAGTGATGTCCCAAGTTGTATGAACTCTTGCTTATTGATCATGATGCCCAAATTCTGCAAGAATGGCCACCATCCATTGCTTTGACTGACTGTTGACTGATTTTGACCTAATTGCTGATGATTGCTTCAACTGCAAGCAACAAGGTTAGACTGACAATATTTTTGTACTTTTTGAATGATAAACATATGAAAGCAAAGATATACAAAATGCAAAGTATGCTTGGTGATCAAGAAACAAACCACAAGGCAATCTACCCACTAGGAGGAAAGCTAGGGCATGCAATGATCCTTGAGGTTATGATATGAATGATATGGGCCATGAGGGATCTTAGGGCCCAAAATTGGGGTCTTACACGTAGTGCGAAGGTCGTTCAAGTGTAAGACTTGATGCGATTGTTACGCGATACTACACTCATAAGAGTCCCTCTTGAGAATATTTTTGGAATACGAGTAGTCGTTTATCCGATAATATCTGAAAGATGGGATGATGACTGTGGGAACCTTTTAGAACATGATCGTCAGGTTTTACCCATAGTACACTCCCGTTGGGTGGTTCTTAACTGAGACTCCATGCTCGTGAATTACAACAAACCCGTGATTCGCGGTTGATCCGTTCTCGTATATCCTCAATATCAATGGAACTTGGGTGTTGATAAGGTGAAAACCATAATCCACCAAAATGGATGATTGATATTGACGTTGACTTGAGCCATCCCGTGACCTTTGTATGGTGTGACTTGCTTGATCCTTGAGTGTGTTTGTTGCATCCATGCATCCATGCATTCATCCGCATTCATGTCATCAACAATAAATATTTTACGAGGAACTTGAAAGGTCTATTTGCAAATTTTCAGACATGGATAAGCAAAGGAGGAATACGAAGAAGTACAGTTTTAGACAACCCGACTTGAAAGAGTTAAGGAGTTTGACATCCTATGCATTAGAGCCCTTGGAGTTCAAAGCTCGCCATGGGAAGCTTCTATCTATTCTTTCTACCAAGGTGGATCAGGGTCTGATGAGTGTGTTGGTGCAGTTCTACGATCCTTTGTACCGGTGCTTCACTTTTTCGGATTTCCATCTTTCGCCTACATTAAAGGAGTATGCTTATCATGTGGGTATACCTATTCTTGACCAGTTGTCGTTCAATGGTTTAGAGAAGATTCTGTCTTCTCAAGAGATTGCTAACATGCTAATATGCTTATCATATGGGCTAGTGTTATTTGCCAACATCGACAATTTCGTGGATGTGAACGCTATTAGGATTTTCTCTTCTCTTAATCCCGTTCCGACTCTATTGGGTGACACTTATTTATATTTGCATATGAGGAATGCAAAGGGTGGTGGTTCCATTATGTGATGTCTGCCTCTGTTGTACAAGTGGTTTATTTCGCACTTCCCTCGAACGCTTGCCTTCAAGGAGAACAAGGGATGTCTACGGTGGTCCACAAGACTTATGTCTCTCACTAATGATGATATCTCTTAGTATAATCGTGTTTATGATGGAATTCAGATTATTGATTCTTGTGGTGAGTTCTCCAATGTACCTCTTCTTGGTACATGTGGTGGAATTAACTACAACCCTGCTTTGGCTCGCCGTCACCTTGGGTTCCCCTTAAAAGATAAACCTAACAACATTTCGTTGGAAGGGTTGTTCTTTCAAGAGGGTAAATATCCCCAAAATTTGAAGAATAGGATGGTCCGCGCCTGGCGCAAGGTTCATAGGAAAGGGAGGAATGAGCTTGGTCCGAAGAATTGTGTTGCTTTGGAGCCTTACACCTCTTTGTTAAGGAAGTGAGCTCTTGAGTAACGCATGTTGTACGACTATCCGAGACCTACCCCTATGATTATGGTTGGGCCTTCAACCCTCCCTAGTCAAGGAGTAGAGGAGTTGAGAGACAAAGAATGTTCGTGTGCTTGGATTCGTGAGCGTGAGGAGCTTCTTCAGCAGCTCAAAGATAAGGATGCAGTGATAGAGTTTCTAGAGCATCAGGTCATTGATGAGCCTGATGATGTGGTTACTTCTCTCCTTCCTCACTCGTCTAGGTTTTAGAAGAAGAGATATGATCAGCTCGCCAAGGAGAAGGCCGACATGGAAGCAGCTTATGAGAGAGAGGTGAAGAAGCTTCGTGCGACTTATCTTCTGATCTCGAAGGCTTTGGACGATTACTTCTAGGGCTCCATAGGATGTTTATTCTCCTTTTCTCTTGTATTGTATTTGGTTACCGAGACTGTACTACTTTTTTGGTGTAAAAAGTTTCCAAGTATTATATTGCTATGAGTATTCCATATATGTCTTAAAAAGTTCAATATTTTCAAAACATTTACAAATAGATCTTTATAAAATTCGTCTGACAAAAAACAAATTATATGCACAAGCATTACATGCATCATATGCATAAGCAGGTTTTGATTCTGAGCCCTTGATACAGTGGTATAACTCTTTGCTCTTCATATATTTTGAAGACAAGCTGACGCACCGGTACAACACCCGAGCAAATCATCAAAAGATCATGGAACACCTTGAGCAAGAAAACCGAGATTTGAAGGAAGAGATTTCCAGATTGACTGCCATGATGGAGTCAGTTCTTGTCGCGCAAAGTCAAGCTTCTCCAACTCCTACAACTCCTCCCGCGAGGACAGTCATCTCTGAAGTGGTTACTTTAACAGTGCATGCTGCCACCGCTCACTTCGCTCCTAGTATGCTGCTGGATTCCTTTGGGGAATGCCACCTAATTTTTTACTAGAGGGTTTCGCTCCCACTCTTGCTTTTATGTCGGCATCTAGCCCGGTCCTGTCTGTGCCACCTCCCGTTGTGCACACTTTGCCACGTGTTGAAGACACCATCTATCATTCTGAGCCATCTGAGGGCCCAGACGTTTATGAGAAGATGGATGAGATGAAGGATCAATTCCTTGAGCTGCACAAGGAACTGAAAACGATGAGAGGCAAAGATCTGTTTGAGAAGAGTGCTGCTGAACTATGCTTAGTGACCAACGTAAAGATCCCAGTCAAATTCAAAGTGCCTGACTTTGAGAAGTACAAGGGAAATACATGTCCACTCAGTCATCTTGTGATGTATGCTCGTAAGATGTCGACCCAGATAGATAATGATCAACTGCTGATTCACTACTTCCACGATAGCCTGACAGGTGTTGTGCTACGTTCGTATATGGGGCTAGAGAATGCAAGCATCCTCACTTTCAATGATTTAGGAGAGGCTTTCATGAAGCAGTATAAATACAACATGGACATGGCTCCAGACAGGGATCAGTTGAGGGAGATGTCCCCAAAAGACAAAGAAACCTTTAAGGAATACGCCCAAAGGTGGAGGGAATTGGCAACTCAGATAGTGCCACCCTTGGAGGAGAAGGAGATGACTAAGATCTTCTTGAAGACTTTGAGCTCTTTCTACTATGAGCGCATGATTGCTAGTGCTACCTCGGACTTTACCGAAATGGTAAATATGGGGATGAGGCTAGAAGAGGGAGCCCGTGAAGGATGGTTGTCCCGTGATGACAATTCGACAAAGAAGTATGGAGGATTTTCCAGGAAGAAAGAAGGGGAGACTCATGTTGTTTCTTCCAATATTAAAAGAAAACCCTCTATGAGGAGGAAGGAAGTCCGACCAACTGTTAACCAATACCAGGTGGCTCATATAGAACCTGCTTTCAGAGAAGCTCAACAATTGTAAGACCCTAATTTTGACCCTAAGATCCCTCATGGCATCATATCATTGCTCAGTACATTTGCCTCAATGATCATAGCATCTTGGCTCCGTTCCCTAGGGTTGGGACTTGTGTGAGTTGGTTTGAGACCACCAAGCATGCTTGAATTGTATATTATTGCTTTTCTTATTTTGTTTACTAACCAAAAGCACAAAAATATGTCACTAACTTTGTTTGTTTTGAAGCTTGAGCAATCATGTGATCCAAGGCCCCTAGGAGGCCCCTATGCCCATTGAAGTGGCCAAATGAAGTTGGAAGCAAGCATCACAATGGTTCCCAAAGCTCTAAATCATCATATATGTCTCCCAAGCATCTCAATTTGTCAATTTGATCAAGATAAACCAGGGGGCTTGAGGATTGTTCCCAAGGAAACCCTAATTCATGAAGCAACCTCAACCCATGATCAAATATAATCAAGGGAAGTTCTTTCATTCATCATTTTATGCATATTTGAGCTCATGTGAGTGTCCTCAATCATTTGTTCACCAAAATTGAAAGTTTGGACTTGAGAAGTTGACCAGTCAAATCATCTAACTATTTTGAAATCCACTGAGACCTAACTTTTAATGTGTTTGTAAAATGATGATGACCCCAATAGAAAAAATGTTCTTAAGAACTATATGAACAACTTTCATGTTCATCCAAAATCCATTTGAAACTTGGAAGGTCATCATTCATTTAAAAACATTATAGGTCATTTTGACTTAACCCTAATTTTGGGTCAACTTCCCAAAGACCTAACTCCGTCATTGTTTAACATTTTGAGGTGGGACCAAGTGTATTAGAAAGGTTACAGTGTATAATTCAATAGTTATGTTGGATAAAATTTCATAATCCTAAAAGAAACACATGTGATAATACAAAACATTATAGGTCACTTTGGACCAAAGTCATTGAAATGTGAAAAAGTCCAACTTCAAGTGCCCATAACCTTCTCATAAAAAATCCAAATGATGCAAAATTTAAGTCCAAATTTATTTTCATGAAATGATATACATCTTTTACGTTTAAGGTTTTGTCATTTGAGGCTTGCACCATTGAAACATAAAGGCTTGAAGTTGATCCATTTTGGTAAATTTTCCATGTACATGTTTTGTACCTTGAACTTCATGATCAGTTTTCAATATTTTCCCAACTCCAAATGGATTTTTTTTCAACATAACATTTGTTCTTTATGTCAAGACCTTTTCAATCATTACCCCCATGCCTATGTTTCAATTTTGCAAATGGCATTTTCGAAGAGGTGAAGTTTTATGATCATTTATGAAAATCATGTTGAATCTTTGTGCACAAGCTAATACAATGAAATCTGCTCGTCCAAACGATCTCACATTTATCTCAACTTGCATTTGCAATTTCTTTTGGGCCTCCCATGCGCCTGTACAGGCCCATGCATGGAGGACCCAACTTCACATGCACACGAGTTTCTTCATGCATTGCATCATCCTTGCCTATAAATAGAAGGCTTCATTCACTTCAAACTTCAACCTAAAGGCGACTGAAGTTCTGCATAATTGAATCCCTAACCCTCACTCAAAGGATTTTTGATTTTTCTCTCAATTTTCAAGTTCAATTTTCAACTTCATTGGTTGATCTTTGAACTTCAATTACTTAGCCTAACTTCTTTGTTACCTCAAGAACAAGCTGCATCAAAGAATTGGAGTGGATCAAGCATTGGAAAGCTGCACTTCAAAGGTTGAATCTCTAACTGTTTTCATTTGAATCTCCTTGGATATTGATCATTTTTTGTATTGGTTGGTACCTCTGAAGTTCTCATGTGAGAGGCAATTGGTTTGTGCTTTTAATTTTGTGAATTGAGCAAACTCAGATTGAACACCTCATTTTTCTATCTCATATTTCTCCCTCTATGAGAGTCTAGAGTAGAAACTAAGGTTACAGGGGTGATGTACATCACCCCAGCTTTCGAATGATGTATGGATCGTGAGTTTTGGTGAAGGTTTGAAAACCTACAACTCTGGCCGGAACAGTGAGTCTCACCGGAGAAGACGGTGTTTTCCACCACCGTCCCCACGTGGACGAGTTCCTGGCCATTGGATCCGTTGCTTCTAATCTAATCTGGGCTCTTGGTTTCGTTGACTTCATTTAATACCACATGTGATGTTGTTGACTGAAGTCTATCATGAGCGCACGCTACACTGCCTTCTGATCAGCCACGTCATTTAATGAGCTTTGATCAGACGCTCCCTGATTTTTCCTATTTTCTGGATTTCCATTTTAATTTCTTTTATTCCATTTTATTTTAAAAATTCATAAGTTCTTTATTTGGAATCACAAAAATATGGGACCAATTGCAAAAATTTTCTCTTAAATTCTAGTTACTAAAAATGATTTTTAATTATTTTTGTGATTAAATTTAATAATTTTTGTGAATTATTTCTTTTCTGGTTATTTTTAATTCATTTAAAATACTTTTCAATATTCAAAAATGCCAAAAGTATTTTCTTAACATCTTTGAATGATGATGGATCTATGAAAAATATTCTCATCAATTTCTTAATTGATTTGAGATTTTAATTCAATTATGTTATTTTTCATTATTTTTAATTGTTTAAAATTAGTTTATGTATTCAAAAAATGATGAAATTTTTTGTCAAACCTTGTTTGACCATGTTAGACTTATGATGATCCAATTGGACTTTTCCAAGTTGATTTGAATTGGATTTGAAGTTTAACCTTTACTTGTTTATTTTAATTCAAGTATTATTTTAATTCCAAAAAATACCAAAATATTTTTATTGTTTCTTGACTTCTAAGCTTCATCTCACTTCTGTTTACCATTGATTGAGGTTGATTTCATTCATGCTTGGTCAATGTGCTTTGCTAATGTCATTTGAATTTCAATTATGTACATTCCATTTCTTCTTCTTCTTCTTCTGTTTTCTTTTTGACCAATGAGTTAATGATTGGTGGTTAGCCTTGACATATGAGGGGCTTAACCTTCTTTGATCTAAATCAAATTCATCTTGATCAAAGATCAAGTGAATTGCTTTGCATTAGAGATAGGTTGTTTCTTGGTCAAGCAAAAAAAACCTAAATCCATACAAGATCATTTTTCTTTTCTTTTGGCATGGAAAGTTGTAGGAGCTTGGCTTACTAGTCATGGTCTCTAACTTGTGTTTGTTTGCCTATAGTTTTATTGACCGGGCTCGGATAGGTGTGACTACTACAGTAGTACACTTACAATTGTTTAACATATCGCTAAATTGCCTTATGGCACACTAACACTAACTACTAATCACTAAGTTTTAATTCAAGCATTTAATTCTTGCAATTTACTTTAATGCAATTTAATTTCTTGCTCATTAATTCATTTGCCTTTGCCCTTTGCTCACTTGAGCTCATGTTTATGTTAATGCATTTTTCTTTTTGCTCACTTAAGCATATTATTGTGTATATACTATTGCCTTGTGCTTGTTTTGTTTGTGTGAACCCAATGCAAATGGAGAAAGAACTTAGATTTAGGACCTTACCTATGCTAAATGGAGTTTCAAGAGCAACTAGGCCTCATGCCTTTAGAATGCTAAATATGTTGAATAGCAACTAGGCCTCATGCCTTTAGAATGCTTAATCTTGAAAATGAATTGAAAGGACCCTAATTCTAAACTCACTCTTGTCCATTCTTTTATTCGTATTGTGGAACTTTTTGATTTGTGTGCTCTTGTGTGATAGGGATCCTAAACTTGAGCCAATTAGAAGGACCATTGTCATGGACATCCAAGATAAGAGATAAAAAAGCCAATTGGAAGATTCCTAGGAGATTGATTGATATTTGCTTGATTGCTTGAGTTATTTGCTTATTGCTTGCTAAATCCAAAGGAAAGGAGAAACTTGGATCACCTTTATGATTTCAAGAAGAGAAATCCAAGTGGTTATATTTCTCTTCCCTCATCTTTGCATGTTTAGGACCTAGACCTTCTCTTCTTTTTTCCACTCTAACCCAAGCCAAACTTTTTGTGCAAACATTAACATTGTTTTCAAAATTAGAAACCTAGGCACTATGCCTTTGATTTTTCAAACTCTTTTCATAACACTTATTTTGAATTGAATCATAAGTCAACTTTGACCTTATTTTGTGAATACTTTTCATTTGTAAATCCAACTCACTCAAACTATTTTGTGGTTCCAACGACCATTTATGATAAAGCTTTTCATAAACATTAGCTATTGGGTTTGAGTTATCATAGAGGTTGATATAATACTCCCCTTTATCCTTAGTGATGGACTATAAGTCTTCCATGCTTATTATAGGGTTAACCCCTCACTAGCATGTTGAAGCTATCCTCACATGGTGGATTTGTGGTTTTAGGTTGAGTTTTCTCCCTTTGATAACAAATAACCTTAAGGCTTTTGACCAATCAATTCACCAACTTCCTTTGAGATTTTTACCCCGAACTACGAGGTTTTGATCCTACCTTTGTGATGGTACGTAGGAAATGGGTTCATCCATTCAAACACAAAATTGTAAATAAATTGTATATTCTTTTCTCATCTCCCCAATCGTGTTTGCACAAATATTTTCACAAATACCAACCTACCTTACAAAATTTGTAAAAAGGGTTCCCTTAGAGTACTAAGGATGTTTTGGGTGCTTAAAACCTTCCCATTGCATAACCAACCCCCTTACCCAGATCTCGGACATTGATAAAACTTCTCGGTTTTTGTTCGCTTTCTAACCTTTCCTTTGGATAGATAGAAGTGCGGTGGCGACTCGAATTGTATGATTTAACTTTGATTTAGTCAATAAATCTAAAGGTAATGAATACCCCGCTACAGAAAAATGGCGACTCTGCTGGGGATAAATTTGCCTAGTGGGTTTTGCCTACTTTTTACCTTTGTTGTATTGTATGTTTATATTATTTGTGACATATTTTTGTGCAAATTTGGGATGACTATAATGTTTGTAATGTATGAATTGCTTGATATATCAATTGATTGTGTGCTTGGTGGTCTCTTGTGAGATGAGTTCTATACCCGAACTCGAGTGCACTTATGATAGGAGGACGGCATAGTCTTGTTGACTTCTGTGGAGTTATTCCTTAGCAAGTTGACTTGCAAGCCATTTACTTGGTGGAGGTTATGTTGGGATCAGTAATGTCACACGAGTAGTCGTGGTTAGGCATTACTATTTCCAATAGGAACCTTAGAAACCAAGGACCTTAGATACCTAGCCCATCTTGTCCTATTTTAGGACGTAGTGCGAAGGTTGTTCAAGTGTAAGACTTGATGCGATTGTTACGCGATACTACACTCATAAGAGTCCCTCTTGAGAATATTTTTGGAATACGAGTAGTCGTTTATCCGATAATATCTGAAAGATGGGATGATGACTATGGGAACCTCTTGTAGAACATGATTGTTAGGTTTAACCATAGTACTCTCCCTTTGGGTGGTTCTTAACCAAGACTCCATGCTCGTGACTTGCAACAAACCCTTGATTCGCGGTTGATCCGTTCTCATATATCCTTAATATCAATGGAACTTAGGTGTTCATAAGGTGTAAACCATAATCCACCAAAATGGATGATTGATATTAAGGATGACTTGATCCATCCCGTGACCTTTGTGTGGTGCGATTTGCTTGATCCTTGAGTCTGATTGTTGCATCCATGCATTCATGCATTCATTCGCATCCATATCATCAACAATGAGAAAATTTTCAAGGAACTTAAGAGGTCTATTTGCAAATTTTCAGACATGGATAAGCAAAGAAGGAATACGAAGAAGTACAGTTTCAGACAACCCGACTTGAAAGAGTTAAGGAGTTTGACATCCTATGAATTAGATCCCTTGGAGGTCAAGGCTCGTCATGGGAACCTTTTGTCTATTCTTGCTACTCAGGTGGATGAAGGTCTAATGAGTGTGTTGGTGCAGTTCTATGATCCCTTGTACCGTTGCTTCACTTTTCCAGATTTCCAGCTTTTGCCTACGCTTGAGGAGTATGCCTATCTTGTGGGTATACCTATCCTAGATCATTTGTCGTTCAGTGGCTTGGAGAGAGTTCCTTCTTCCAAAGAGATTGCTGATCTGTTGCATATAGATGAATCTATTATTGGTACTCATATGACTACCAAAGGTGGAATTCAAGGTCTCCCATCTGATTTCCTCATTGCTCAAGCTACTATGTTTGGGTGTAAGACCATAATTTTGACCCTAAGATCCCTCATGGAATCATAACATTGCTCATTGCATTTGCCTCAAGGATCATAGCATCTTGGCTCCTTACCCTTGGGTTGGGACTTGTGTGAGTTCGTTTGAGACCACCAAGCATGTTTGAATTGTATATTATTGCTCTTCTTCTTTTTTTGACTAACCAAAAGCACAAAAATATGTCACTAACTTTGTTTAATTTGAAGCTTGAGCAATCATGTGATCCAAGGCTCCTAGGAGGCTCCTATACTCATTGATGTAGCCAGGTGAAGTTGAAAGCAAGCATGACAATGGTTCCCAAAGCTCTCAATCATCATATATGCCTCCCAAATGTCTCAATTTGTCAATTTGATCAAGATAAACCAAAGGGATTGAGGATTGTTTCCCATGGAAACCCTAATTCAACTGTGCATTAACTGTGCCTTGCTCATGAAGCAACCTTATCTTATGATCAAATACAATCAAGGGAAGTTATTGCATTCATCATTTTATGTATATTTGAGCATATGTGAGTGTTCTCAATCATTCATTCATCAAGATTTGAAGTTTGGACTTGAGAAGTTGATTAGTCAATTCATCTAACTATTTTGAAATCCACTAAGACCTAACTTTTGATGTGTTTGTCAAATGAAGATGACCCAAAAAGAAACAATGTTCTTAAGAACCATATGAACAACTTTCATGTTCATCAAAAATTGATTTTAAACTTGGAAGGTCATCATTCATTTCAAAATATTATAGGTCATTTTGACTGAAACCCTAATTTTGGGTCAACTTCCCAAGGACCTAACTCCTTATTTTTTTATGTTTTTGAGGTGGGACCAAATGCATTATAAAGTTTAAGATGTCTAATTCAATTTTTATGTTTTACAAAATTTCATAATCCTAAATGAAATACATGTGATAATACAAAACATTATAGGTCACTTTGGACCAAAGTCATTGAAATGTGAAAAAGTCCAACTTCAAATGCCCATAACTTTCTCATAAAAAATCCAAATGATGCAAAAATTTAAGTTCAAATTGATTTTATTGAAAATATATACAACTTTAATGTTTAAGGTTTTGTCATTTGAGGCTTGCATCATTGAAACATAAGAGCTTGAAGTTGGTCCAGTTTGGCAAAATTTCCATATACATGTTTTGTACCTTGAACTTCATGGCCTGTTTTCAATAATTTCCAAACGCCTATGTTCAACATAACATTTGTTCCTTATGTCAAGACCTTTCTAACCATTACCCACATGCCTATGTTTCAATTTGGCAAATGGTATTTTCAAAAAGGAGAAATTTTGGTTTCATTTATGCATAACATATCAAATTTCCATGCACAAGCTGATATCATGAAATATGCACGTCCATTTCTATTTGGTTGATGATTAGCAGTCATTTGCAATTGCTTATGAGCCTCCCATGCGCCTGTACAGGCCCATGCATGGAGGACCCAACTTCACATGTGTAACACCTCAAAATTTGTCCTCCTCTCTTGGGACTAGCTTGAGCATGTTACATTTTATTTTTAGGTCATTAGTCATTACATATTTGCATATCATGTGGCTACAATGAGCAAGTCATCCTCCTAAGTCTTGATCAGAAGATAAAGAGGTTAAGATGCAAGCTAGGGTTTCATTGGATTGATTATTAACCATCTGAGGATGTGTGATTCAAATTAGGGTTTCTTGATTTCTCAAGGAGGTTGAGCATCATCTTGGTTGAAATGGTACATCATCATCATCATGGTTTTGTCATCACCAAGAGATTCATTATGCTTGATCAGATACCTTGGGATTAGGGTTTTGACCTCTGGTCAACCCTAATTATCTGCATTGTGCCAATCAGGGCTTGTCAAGGAGATGAGGGTTTCAATGGGTATGGGGATCATAATATGGTTATATTGAGCTTATGGAAGCTAGGGTTTCATCATTGAGCCATTTCATCAGGAGTTTGAGGCTCAATTTCAACAGTGCATGGCCAATTCATCTATCAGTCAAAAAAAGTCAACCAAAGGTCAACTGATGGATTTGGAGGTGGGAGAGGGCTAGAGACACTTCATTCATGTCTAAACAAGTTTCATTTGACATTTCAAACATCAAGAATGAAGAAAATAAAGTCAGATGGAAACTTTCCAAAAATAGAAAGTGACTTGTAATTGAAAATTGCCAAAAATGGAAAGGTTTTCACCTTAAAATTACATGTCCAAAAATGCTTCAAATGAAATTTTGTCCAACATGAAAGTTGTAGATCTTTCTCTCACCTTTCCAAAAAGTCCAAGAACATGAATTTCTCATTTGTGGTTGGCAAGTTATGGATTGATTATTGTCCAAAAGAGTTGAATTTCAAAGGTGCATAACTTTTGATTCACAAGGCCAAATGGAGTGAGGTTTTTTTGAGCAAATCTCTTTTGATGTCCTCTATCCAAAACAAGCATTACCTGTCATGAAAAGTCATCACACAAAAAGTGCATTTTTCAAGTGGACTTAATTTGAATTTTGGAGGGAAAAAGGTGTTTTTGAGAAATATTCATTGTTTTCACATAATTCCACTTGCATTAGCTCACAAATATCATTTGAAACTTGCTCCAAACCAGAAATTCTACTGTTTCATTGGTTTTGTACAAGTGAGGGTGAATTGGCCATTTTACCATTTAGCATGAAAACTTGATTTGGTCTAAACACTTGCATTTTTGCTAATCATGATTAACAACATCATTAACAGCACATATATAAACTTAATTCTAACTGTTTTTGTGATTAACATTCATTCATCTCAGATCTAGATCTGAAAATCACAAAAACTCTTCACTTCTTCTCTCAACTTTTCTTCATTTTTCTTTATAAATCGTGCTAATTGAGGCAAGATTTCATCACTATCAAGCCAAATCGTGGACTGCTAAAGTGAGGTGCAACAATGGCAAATGGAGATTTCATCAAGATCGTGCGTAATTGAGCAACAAACCTTGTTCCATTCACCTATCCAAGCATCATAGAAGTTCTGTTTTCACATTGCAAGGCTTAAAACGCGCGAATTCATTACTGTGCTCCAAAGAAGGTCAGATTTCGACCTTAACAATTCACGAAAGTAATGCATGTTTCTTGTAGATCTCTCTTAGTAGGTTATGTTGCAAGTTGAATCATTGGATTTGGTTGAGAAATGAGCAAGTTACATGGATTTTCATTTTGATGCATGATTATGTTTGCATTCGATTCTCTTAAATTAGGATGAATTAGGTCAAATCAATTTGTGATTCATGATGTACGTTGTGAGACCTTTCTATTGATATAAAGTTTGTTGAAATTGGTGGAAATTTGTTCATGCTGGAAATTTGTTGATGAACACTATGAATGTGTTCAAGAACATTGGAGAAATTTTCCAGAAATAGGCTTTGATCCTCATTTCCGCGTTTGGCCTGGTATTTGGTGTTTGCGCACGCTCCCATTTTGAAAACCTCCTGGCTTCGATTCCGTGCTGAGGCAATTTCACTTTGCCTTTTTTACATTTATTTCAACCATGCCTTACATATTTCACATGCTTCCATACATTTTTTTTATTTTCTTCACTCATAAAAAAATCATATCTCACAAAATGCTTGTCCAAATTGACTGAAATTTTTTCACCATGATCCTTGTAATCTCTAGTATTTTTTGGTGATTTTTGTGGAAATTGTGCACGTGTGGTTTTTGGAATGGCCTAGGGTTTGTTTAGATGTATTCTTTCATGCACATTGCTTGGTATTTTGATCATGAAATGACGATGCTTAATTGGAAATTCCTGAAATTTTGTGTGCATGATCTAGACATCTTAAGGAGCATTTTGGTATGTAGTTTTTGATTTTTGAGTTCCTAGATTGTGAGATATGCTATGATCTTTGGAGGCGTGACAATTTGTGTCATACCATTTCTTGTGCAACTTCATGATTTTTGTTACCATGCCATATTAACTTGGAATGAGCTGAAACTTTGCATGTTGATATTTCTGGATGTTAATCTCACATGTGAATTTTTGTGGAATTTTTGAATGCATTTCCTATTTGTTTGGTAATTTCCTTTCTGTTTGACAAAATGTGGACGTTTTGTGAGTCATGTTTTTAATTGTTTTGTGAAATTCTGGTGGTTTATTGGATGGACTTGAAATTTGGCATGTGTATTATAGACACTTTAAAGTTTGCCATGGCTTTGATTGGGTGCATTTATCATGTTCCTACTCTGTTTTGTGCTTGCTTGAAGTTGATACATGATTTAATGCTTTGTATGAGCTTGTTTGAGTATGCTTTGGCTTGATGAATTTAATTGATATGCTTCCCTTTGTCCAAATGGCCTGAAATTTGGTGTGTAGATCATGTTGTTAATGCTGTTTGACCATGAAATTTTTGGGAATTTATTGAATTGTTTGTGAGTTGATTTGAATTGGATCTTTCTGTTTGGTCCTTTGAGGTTCTAAATTGCATGCTTTGTACTCTTTGCCTCATGAAATGATAATGGTTGATGATATGAACATGAGACCAATTGGATTTGATTATTAATTGATTGATCTTGATTTTGGATAAGTTTCATGTTCTGTTTTGACTTATTGATCCTATTTTGACCCTAGTCTTGTACTAGTGGTTTGTGTTCTCACATTTGAGCTTTGTTTCAGGTCAAAGAGCACAATTGCTTATGCTTGATGATGTGCACTCAATTAGGATTGGTTTATTGCTTGTTTATGACTAACTTGAGTTTGTTTTGTAGGCATTGAGACTTATGCTTAGGCCTTGTGGCTTGCACCTTTGTGCATTGATGCTTGTTATCTGTCTGTGTTGTGGACTTGTAATTTTCTGTTTGACTTTTGTTTGTCTGGTGTACTGATTATGTTGGATTGATTTCAGGTACCTTAGTTGGTATAGTTCATTTTGAACTTGCTTGTGCTTCTGCTTGGTTGTGTAAACCAATTGAGGTAGAATTTCTTTTCTCCATGTAGTCTGGAAGACCTGGCCTGTTACTTGGCCAGGCACCTGTCTGAAGTCCTCCTTAAGAGGCAATGCCTGTGCTTGTTTATCTTTGTCCCCAAGCAGGAAAAGACCTTTGTTAAGGCAATTGGCAGATACAAGAGATGTGCAATCCATCTCCTGCTAATCTGTTGAGTCATCCCTTGGCTCACATCACATGTTGCTGCCTTGTGGATCCTAACCCAAGATCCTTGTACAGTTGTACAGTTGAGTCAGTGTCATAAGTGTAGAAGGGTTCCCACTTTCTGAACCCACACTTCTTTGTCTAAAGCTCTCCCTGGCCAGGGATAAGAGCTGTGAGGCACACCTCTCACCTCCTATTTCATCTGCTTCACCCTGACTCTCAATGTCAGGGTTAAGAGCTAACATCACCTGATACAGTCGGTTTGCTTTTGCAGCCTAACCCTTTGTTTGAGCCCACTTCGTCTGGATATAGTGTGTGCTAATTGTGAATGTTTGCTTTGTTTTGATTATGCTTGCATGCTTTGCTTTGTCTGTTTAGGATTAGCTTGCCGCCTGAGCAAGATAGATATCCAACCTTAACTTAGGGATGATATGCATGATAACATCTAGGCTCGAGTCATAGTCTCCCTAGTTGTGTCTCCCTCTGTATCTGGTTAGGCTAGTCTTTCTCCCCTGTTAAGGGGAACTATGTTGCCCTGATCCTCATACCAGATGAGGTACGTAGGCAGGAGGTCGCACGAGATCTCTCCGGGCACCCTTTTTCTTTTTGTGTGTGTTTGCTTGACAGTTGCTAGGCTCGAGTTCCCGACTCCTTAGTAGCTTGTTGCTTGTTTGTTCTTGTGTGTGTAGGAGATGGATGTAAGCCCAGCCATTGGCATTCTGTATCCTCTTGTTGTGTGCTTGGAGTCCGGTATAAGTCCATCAAGTGGCATCTGGTTTCCAGTGTGGGTTTGTTTAGTTCGGAAGCTGATGTAAGTCCAGCGATTGGCGTTCGGGTTCCATGTTTGCCTTTTTGTGCGTGTTTTTGTTTCGGCGTGCGTGAGCCGATCTACGACAGCTCTGATTCTCGTTCTAGACGAGATACGTAGGCATAGGATGCGATATCCTAGCGAGCCGTCTCCCCTCTTCTCCCACCTGTGTTTCTTGTGTGTGTGATGTTTGTTTTAGCAACCTTTTCTTTCTTTTAGAGCGTGGATCCCGTCGAGTACGACGGATGCGTAGGGGTGCTAATACCTTCCCTTCGCATAACCGACTCCCGATCCCATTCTCTTTGGTCGCGAGACCATGTCTTTCCAGGTTTACTTCGAGCGTTTCCTTTCCCTCTTTTAGGATAAATAACGCACGGTGGCGACTCTGTGTTTGTTTTGATTTAGCTCGCCGATTGTTTTTCGTGGATGCGACAGCTGGCGACTCTGTTGGGGACTTAGAAGTTGACCTATTGCTGGTCCATCTTCCCTAAACGAGTCTCTCCTAGCGTTCTAGGATAGTTTTGGTTGCTTGTGCTGCTATTTATTGCATTTATTATTCTGTTGTGTATATATTTGCATAAATATTTGCATGCATCATACTATCATGTTGTTGTCCTTTGTACATGTGGTTCCTCTGTTTTGGGGTGGGTGTTCTGAGTGGGGCTAAAACCCCGGCCCGAGTATACACCTAGGATTAGTGTGGTCTCACGTTCCTCACATGCTGGTTGGGCATGTTATTGCGACGTGTCATACCACAAGCCGGACGAGGTTCATCTGAGAGTGCTCTTCCTCAGTGGGGTTTTCCACTTTGGTTGGGTTACCTCTTTTGGACTATTGACTTCGGTGACCGATCTTTCCCGGATCTTTGGTTTAGACGATCTCAGGAGAGCTACAATGGCACACCCGAAAGGGAAAACCCATTGAGTATCTTTGCCCGATTGTCGAGACTATTATCCTCCTTAGGATGACCTGATTAGAATTTACCTGTGAGGGGAGGGTGATTCTTACAGATGCATGTTCAGATGGTGACTTTGATGGTGACTATTGGTTCCGTTGATCAGAGTCCATATTATAAGTCGGATTTATGGGCATTTATTTCAGAGACGCCGGAGTTCCGTCCGTGATATTTATCAGTGGGGATCCGTTTATTTCAGGATTCCCCGGGCCGATTCAGAGATTATTGTGGTTATCTGCTCAGAGTTTGTTTGGTGATGATGGTGATGTATCCTTTAGTTCCGTTTATTTCGGAACCCCAAGTCGGATTTATGGTTACGTATTCCTTCAGATGGTTGTGATCAGTTCAAAGGCCGTAACTCAGCGCAGTAAATGTTCAGATGACTTGGAGGATGGCACAATGCATTGCATTCATACATCTACATCATTCTCATTTTGCATTCATCTGCATCAAACCTATGCCTAGCCATATGGGGAGTATTACTGATTAAGAATCTGGTTGAGAGACATCCGAATGTCAGAATGTTATTGATGAAATATTGTCCGTCTCGATGAAACCAGAATCAAAGGACGGAATCTTCCTCATATGGATAGACGTTGTATTCATGCATGTTAACCTGTTTGTCGTTTTGTAGGTATCAGTATCTAACCGGTGCGCACAGCTTTTTCGCCCAGATACCCTCCCAGACTCAGCAAATCCGAACTGATGGATCCACCCAACGTCGATATTCTCGAACTGAAAGAGATGATGAGGGAGTTGTTCAAAGTCGTGCAGGGGCTCGCCTTGGGGCAGAAAGCGATCGCCGAGAAGGTGGAGAGGATTGAAAAGTGGCTGAGAATGGGTGAAACCCAGGGAGATGCTCTGTCGTCTGGAGTAAAGAAGCCCTCTGGCAGTATTCAGCATAAGAAGGAGGTTAAGTCAAGTGATGGGCATGCCAAAAGGGGTAAAGATCGTTATCACCCGTATGCTGCTGCATTGACTATTCCTGCTGGTAATTCATCTGTACTACAGCAGCGACGGTCACCTCAATTGAGAACACAAAGAGCTGGGGGCCAAGTGAGAAGAATGACGACAGAGCGTCATTTCAATAGGCCGCCTGTGACTTACGCCTCGCTGTTTAAAAGGTTGAAGGATATTGGGTTGGTGCAGCCGAGGATATTGGTTCCATGGAAACCAGATCAGAGGGTTGCCAGTTATGATGAGAATGTCAGGTGCAAGTTCCATGCTGATGCACCCGGACATCACATTGAGGATTGCAAAGCTTTTAAGCATGTGGTCCAAGATTTGGTGGATTCTAAAGCCATCAATTTTGCGCTGATGTCGGATGTTAATGCTAACCCCATGCCGATGCAGGGCCCTATGGGGGTGAATGTGATGTCCAAAGACGAGAGGAAAATGGATGAAACGAAGGGGGATCAGTTAAAAATGCCGATGTCTGTGGTCCCAAAACGTCCGACGAAAAATGGAGCTTCCCCTCGTGTTGATGATTGTTGTGCGGCTGTCGCCACAAAGGGGTGTGTAGTGATGGGGGAATCGGTCCAGAGAATGATGAAAGTAGAAATGGACGATATAAGATGTAAAGCACCCAGTCTGGAAGTTGAAACCGTCAGGGTGGAAAATGCCATTGGGGTTGAGAAAGAGAAAAAGCCGTCCATTTCTTCTTATAAACAGGCTATGGAAGTGGTGAGAAATGGAGGGATCCCAGGCTGGGGGAAAATCATAGACATTGTGGTAAAGGCGGATATGTTTGGGGTTGGCTATCAGCCAGATCAAGAGTCGTCTAGACAAAACAGAGGACGTCGTCCACCGTTCACATTTGTCAGTGCTGGAGTGCTGGATCCAAGTCACGCCTATACAGTGGGTGAAGAGAGTGACAGCGACCGCGAGCTGGAGTCGTGGATAAAATCGTGCGTACCAGAGAACTGGAAGGCCTGAAAAAAATCAGCACTGTCACTCATCCGGAAGAGTAATATTTCTTGTTTCTCAATACTGTTTGCATGAAAGCCTTATGTGTTGCCCGACACGTAATGGTTCATTGTAAGGGCCACCTCATGTTTCATTCTGCAACATTTTGCATCATAAATAAATGGATGTTTTTCAACTAAAAGCGGTGTTCCTTGTTTTTTATTTATTTTTGCAGTTTAAAAACAAATAAAAATGGCAATGTTTGTTTTCATTTTTCTTTCCTTGCGTTTTGTCTCGTTCCGACTTCGAAAAATAATTCTCCGGATCTCATTGATAACAATTGGGTTACACCTCATATGACTTCGACAATCCGATCTATCATGCCGAAGAAGAAGGCGAAGAAGATTGTGATCTGCTGGAAGATTAGCCAGGTTGTCGAAACAAGAGGAGAAGGGGATTCAGCCGCATGAGGAGCGGGTTGAGATTGTTATTCCAAGCGCCGCCGAGGTCAGAAAGGAAGTGAAAGTTAGGAGCCGCTTCAGAGGCAAGTTGAGAGTAGAATGGTAGCCCTGTTGAAAGAGCATGTGGATATCTTCACCTGGTCGTGTCAGGATATGCCAGGGTCGGATACCGATGTCGTTGTGCACAAGCTACCATGGAGAGAAAACTGTCCTCTAGAGAAGCAGAACGCCGATGCTACTTATCAGAGAGCTATGGTGACTTTGTTTCATGATATGATTCATCATGAAACTGAATGATATGTTGATGACATGATAGAAAAGTCCCAAACAGAAGAGGGGCATCTGGCAGATCTGGCCAAGCTAAGTAGACCGGTTGAGACAATTCAAACTGAGGTTGAATTCAAATAAGTGCACTATCAGAGTGCGGGCCGGTAAGCTGCTGGGGGTTTTATTGTAAGTAAGAGAGGAATCGAGGTTGATCCTGTGTTAAAAAAAAAAAAAAACAAAAAAAACAAAAAAAAAAAACAAGAAATGCCTGAACCGAAAACAGAAAAAGAGGTTCGTGGTTTATTAGGTAGATTGAACTACATATCATGGTTCATATCTCCTCTAACAACCATGTGTGAACCTATACTCAAGTTGTTGAAAAAAGATCAAACGGTCAGGTGAAATAATGATTGCCAAGGGGCATTGAAAAATAAAAGAATAAGTTGCAGGAGCCTCCGATTCTGTTGCCTCCCTATGGAGAGAGACTGTTAATCTGGTACTTGACAGCCCTCGAGGGGCCTATGAGGTGCGTACTGGGGCAGCATGACGAGTCTTGTCGAAAAGAGCATGCAATTTACCTTAGCAAAAAGTTTATCGACTGTGAAACAATACATTCACTGTTCGAGAAAACTTGATGTACTTTGGCATAGGCTGCTCGCCGACTGAGACAGTATATGCTGGTTCATACCACTTTGTGGATTTCCGAGATGGATTCGCTCGAGTACATGTTTGAAGAGCCAGCATTGACCGAACGGGTTGCGAGAGTGCAAAAGAATATTAACTGATTTGTGATGCTCTCAGAAAGTGATCAAGGGGAGTGTATTGTCTGATTACCTCGCCTGACAACCCGCGGAGGATTATCAACCGATGATGTTTGAGTTCCCTGATGAGGACATCTCAAGGTGCTCAAATCGAAAGATTGAGAGTAACCGATCCCGGAGGAGGGGCCTGACCCTAAATCCGAACGGATTCTGATGTCTGATGGGGCCATTAACATGAATGGAAATGGAGTTGGCGCTGTTTTGCTTATGCCAAAGAGATCCCCGCATTCCCTGTGCTGCCTGACTAGCATTTGAAGGCGCCGACAACGTAGCAAGAATGAAGCTTGTATCCTGGGTATCGAACCTCGGTGCATCTACTGGGGCAAAGCCTTTCCAGCGTTATATGGAATGGAAGTCGTGCTACTAGTTGAGGTTCAAATTCCCTCTTTGAGAGTTCTGATGGACATGAAATTGCAAGAGGCTGAATGGGTAAGAACCCGGTACGAAGAGTTAAGCCTGATTGAAGAAAAGAGGCTGGCGGCCATCTGTCATGGGCAGTTGTACTAGCAGCGGATGAAGCGTGCTTTTGATCGAGAGGTACGACCTCGGGTATATCACGTAGGTGATATGGTGCTGAAAAGGATCCTTCCTCCTCAAAACGATCGTAGGGGCAAATGGACACCCAATTATGAAGGTCCATTCGTGGTCAAGAAGGTTTTCTCTGGCGGAGCCTTGTTGTTAATGACCATGGATGGCGAAGATTTTCCATCCCCTGTGAATGCGGACGCAGTTAAAAAATACTTCGTGTAAAGAGACCCGCTGGACGAAAAGAATAAAATAGTCCAGGCAAAAATGGGCATCCCGGCGAACCAAAAAACAGAAAGAAAAGGTTCGGGCAAAAATTAGGGATAAAAAGAAAAACTGTACACCCGACGAGTCGAAAACCTGAAAAGGCGATTTGGGCAAAAAGGGGTATCCCGGTAGACTGAAAACCCGAAAGGGCGGTCCAAGAAAAAGAGGGATTGAAATGAACAACTGCGTCTGGCATGATCGTTTGCGCTTTGGTTAAGGCACATGGATAATACCCGGTAGGGATCAATCAGAATCGTCTTGTTCAGAAGGCAGAAAGCACGGAGAGTCTGAGGACATATGGGGTGTAACCGAGTTGGAACTCGATGAGATCACGGGTTTCACATTGCCATTAGGATAGATTTTTCCTTTTGTGCGCAATTACCTTTTTTCAGGAATTGCTTCCTTTGTATTGCTCATTTGAGCCACACTTTTTCAATCAATAAAATGCATATTCAGTCAAATAATTTTGTTTTTGTTTTTCATTACCGCTTTGATTGCAAAAACATCCGTTTATTTTGATAAAGAATATTTGCATTTCGAAACATGGAGATCCCTTCCAATGCATGTTTATAAGATTGAAAACTTGAAATCTTATTCAGAAGGTTGAGTGATCCAAGTGTTGAAATCTTGACACGCCTGGGGCATGGTTTTATCTAACGATCTCTTTTGCAGGTACTGTTAGATATTTTCACTCACTTGCAGGTTGTGATGTGGAAGCTTTTGACGAAATAGTCCCCATGGAGTCCAATCAGGGACGAATGAATGAAGGAATGGTGAAAAGACGGCGAGACGTGCGACGATCCTTGAAATTAATCAAGAAGACTCTTCACAGTCGGAAGATTGAAAAGTCTGTATAAATCCCAGAAGTTCGCTCTTCGTCGAGCACGAAGTAGTCGGGAATACAAGGTGATGAATCAGAAAACTCCAGACGAGTCTGGGAGTTCTCAAAGTTGGAAAGCGGACAGTGGGAGTTGGATATGAATACCATGGTTCGACGAGTCGTCGGGTGTTCAGTATCAGATTGTCCTCCTCCCCAAGCAGAGTCGGAATGACTGATTCCCCAGCAGATTCAAGGTCTGTGGCTTCCCTAGCAGGGTCCGGATGGTTATCCCCAGCAGGTTTTAGGTCAATGCTTCCCCAGTCGCCAGGCCTGAAGGTTGTTATTTCCCAGCGGAGGTATCTGTGGGAGGTGGTTCCCCGAGCAGAGTCTGGAGTGTTGGGTGCCCAGCAAGTCAAAGACTGGTGTATCCCCACAGAGCATTGGTGGTTCTTATCCCCAGCAATTCCCCAAGTGGATTGGGTGCAAAGGAGGTTTTCCCCAGCAAGGGTTGCCTTTTCCCAGCAGCAGTGCTATTCCCCAGCAGGGTGAAGTAGGAGTATTGACGAGTTCCTCAGCAGAGTGCCTCGAGCTCCCAGAAGAGTCCCTTGAGGGGGATGCTTTTTATGCATTCATCATGTAGCTAAGCATAGCATATTGCATAATAAATCGCGTAGCATTTCCATAATTATGGAGCATTACGCTGGAAAAATATCATGCATCATTACAAGCATAGGCTAGTCTCAAGCCGTGGTTACCGTTTGAGATATGGTTTTTCCAGTGGGTGAAGATGCTACCCGAACCGTGGTTACCGTTTGAGAGGTGGTTTCGCTGGTTGGAAGATCAACATCAGCATTGCAAGCATAAGTTAACCCCGAGCCGTGGTTACCATCCAAGAATGGGTTTTGCCGGTCAGTGAAGATGTTGCTCTGAGGAGTTTAGCATCATGACGCCAGGTCAGCAATGTTCCCCAGTAGTACGATACTGGAGGAAGATTTTCCGTCGGACAGAGATGGAAATGAAGATCGCGATCAGCGCGACTCGAGCCGTGGTTACCATCCGAGAATGGGTTTTGCCGGTCAGTGAAGATGTTACTCTAAGGAGTTTAGCATCATGACGTCAGGTCAGCAATGTTCCCCAGTAGCGCGATACTGGAGGAAGATTTCTGTCGTGCGAGACGGATGTTTGAAGATGTTACTCTGAGGAGTTTAGCATCATGATGTCAGGTCAGCAGTGTTCCCCAGTAGTGCGATACTGGAGGAAGCTTTTCCGTCGGGCAGAGATGGAAATGAAGATCGCGATCAGCGCGACTCGAGCCGTGGTTACCGCTTGAGATTTGGTTTCGCTGACGGTGAAGGTGTCACTCTGAGGAGTTCAGCCTCGTGATTTTGGAGCAACAGTATTTCCCGGTTAGTCCCCGGCAAGCGTCTACCTGGTTTTGACATATGTGGATGTCATCCTTGCGATACCAGTAAGTGTCGTGTCGATCTCCGTAAGGTTGAGTTTTCTTTGGTGTCAGTAAACATCATTGTTCGATGTCCAGTAAACGTCGAGTTTCCTCCCGGTCATTGGTTAATGTCTGGTCGAGTTTTCTTTGGTGCCAGTAAACATCATTGATCGATGTCCAGTAAACGTCGAGTTTCCTCCTGGTCATTGGTTAATGTCTGGTCGAGTTTTCTTTGGTGTCAGTAAACATCATTGTTCGATGTCTAGTAAACGTCGAGTTCCCTCCCAGTCATCAGTATATGTCTGGTCGAGTATTCTTTGGTGTCAGTAAACATCATTGTTCGATGTCTAGTAAACGTCGAGTTTCTTCCCAGTCATTAGTCAGTGTCTGGTTGAAGGTGTTACTCTGAGGAGTTTAGCATCATGACGTCGGATCAGCAATGTTCCCCAGTAGTGCGATACTGGAGGAAACTTTTCCGTCGGGCGGAGATGGAAATGAAATCAAAGGATGTTACGTGATCAGCGCGACAATCGGGGTTCAAACGGAGAAAGGGGAATGTTGAGACATTTTCTAGAGAGCGGGGTCCAAATGGAGATTGAAGTTGAAGATTATATCCGGGATGAGGTCCTCAGGATTGTCTTTTGTTCATGTGTTACCTTAGACTTTGGATGAGGCCAACAGAGGTCGTTATGGGTGTCTTCTGAGGAAGAGATGCACATGTTACCTTCCTTTGGTGAAGGTGTACCTTCTGATATGTCGCCATCAGAGTGGTGTTTGGTGTTATTTCCGACGTTGCCAGCGGAATTATCACAAGAAAGCGGAGAACGGGGTCCACATGGAGAAAGGGAAATGTTGAGGCATTTTCTGGAGAACGGGGTTCAAATGGAGAAAGGGAAATGTTGAGGCATTTTCTGGAGACTGGGGTTCAAATGGAGAAAAGGAGACACGAGGTGTTTTCTGGAGAGAGGGGTTCACAATGGTGATCACAAGTTATCGTCAGGCGACTGGGGTTCAAATGGAGAATGGGGTTCATTATTTTGGCAAACAAGATGTCGGGGTTCAAATGCAGTGATTCGGGATCATTTGCGCGAAGAAAATTTCGGGGTTCAAGAAAAAGAAAAATTATCAGTCGGAAAATTTCGGGGTTCAAGAAAAGCAAAAAAAAAAGAAGAAGAAATGATAATCCCCAGCGGATGTGGTGTTCGGGCCATGGTTATCCCTGCGTTACCATTTATTTTGGTATCCAGGTCGACATTCTGTTTCGGTATTCCGGCCGACTTTCTCCGTGCCAGCCGGATTCTTCTCAAGATTGTTTCTTTGCCGATTCTGACAGGCACTGTTAATTATTTTCCCATCAGAGTGCAAATTGTTCGTCTGTTCTTGGTATTCAATCACTCTTCATCCTGATCATCTGAAAGTCGAGGCTATTCATATCGAAAGGTTCGCAGTGGATTGAATAGGGGCAGCTGTAACACCTCAAAATTTTCCCTCCTCTCTTGGGACTAGCTTGAGCATGTTACATTTCATTTTTAGGTCATTAGTCATTACATATTTTCATATCATGTGGCTACAACGAGCAAGTCATCCTCCTAAGTCTTGATCAGAAGATAAAGAGGTTAAGATGCAAGTTAGGGTTTCATTGGATTGATTATTAACCATCTGAGGATGTGTGATTCAAATTAGGGTTTCTTGATTTCTCAAGGAGGTTGAGCATCATCTTGGTTGAAATGGTACATCATCATCATCATCATGGTTTTGTCATCACCAAGAGATTCATTATGCTTGATCAGATACCTTGGGATTAGGGTTTTGACCTCTGGTCAACCCTAATTATCTGCATTTTGCCAATCAGGGCTTGTCAAGGAGATGAGGGTTTAAATGGGTATGGGGATCATCATATGGTTATATTGAGCTTATGGAAGCTAGGGTTTCATCATTGAGCCATTTCATCAGGAGTTTGAGGCTCAAGTTCAACAGTGCATGGCCAATTCATCTATTAGTTAGAAAAACTCAACCAAAGGTCAACTGATGGATTTGGAGGTGGGAGAGGGCTAGAGACACTTCATTCATGTATAAACAAGTTTCATTTGACATTTCAAACATCAAGAATGAAGAAAATAAAGTCAGATGGAAACTTTCCAAAAATAGAAAGTGACTTGTAATTGAAAATTGCCAAAACTGGAAAGGTTTTCACCTTAAAATTACATGTCCAAAAATGCTTCAAATGAAATTTTGTCCAACATGAAAGTTGTAGATCTTGCTCTCACCTTTCCAAAAAGTCCCAGAACATGAATTTCTCATTTGTGGTTGGCAAGTTTTGGATTTATTATTGTCCAAAAAAGTTGAATTTCAAAGGTGCATAACTTTTGATTCACACGGCCAAATGGAGTGAGGTTTTTTTGAGCAAATCTATTTTGATTTCCTCTATCCAAAACAAGCATTACCTGTCATGAAAAGTCATCACACAAAAAGTGCATTTTTCAAGTGGACTTAATTTGAATTTTGGAGGGAAAAAGGATTTTTTGAGAAATATTCATTATTTTCACATAATTCCACTTGCATTAGCTCACAAATATCATTTGAAACTTGCTCCAAACCAGAAATTCTACTGTTACATTGGTTTGTACAAGTGAGGGTGAATTGGCCATTTTACCATTTAGCATGAAAACTTGATTTGGTCTAAACACTTTCATTTTTGCTAATCATGATTAACAACATCATTAACAGCACATATATAAACTTAATTCTAACTGTTTTTGTGGTTAACATTCATTCATCTCAGATCTAGATCTGAAAATCACAAAAACTCTTTACTTCTTCTCTCAACTTTTCTTCATTTTTCTTTATAAATCGTGCCAAGATCTTCATGTATCCATTATCCATGTGCATTATTGAAGCTAATTGAGGCAAGATTTCATCACTATCAAGCCAAATCGTGGACTGCTAAAGTGAGGTGCAACAATGGCAAATGGAGATTTCATCAAGATCGTGCGTAATTGAGCAACAAACCTTGTTCCATTCACCTATCCAAGCATCATAGAAGTTCTGTTTTCACATTCCAAGGCTTAAAACGCGCGAATTCATCACTGTGCTCCAAAGAAGGTCAGATTTCGACCTTAACAATTCACGAAATTAATGCATGTTTCTTATAGATCTCTCTTAGTAGGTTATGTTGCAAATTGAATCATTGGATTTGGTTGAGAAATGAGCAAGTTACATGGATTTTCATTTTGATGCATGATTATGTTTGCATTCGATTCTCTTAAATTAGGATGAATTAGGTCAAATCAATTTGTGATTCATGATGTACGTTGTGAGACCTTTCTATTGATATAAAGTTTGTTGAAATTGGTGGAAATTTGTTCATGCTGGAAATTTGTTGATAAACACTATGAATGTGTTCAAGAACATTGGAGAAATTTTCCAGAAATAGGCTTTGATCCTCATTTCCGCGTTTGGCATGGTATTTGGTGTTTGTGCGCGGTCCCATTTTGAAAACCTCCTGGCTTCGATTCCGTGCTGAGGCAATTTCACTTTGCCTTTTTGACATTTATTTCAACCATGCCTTACATATTTCACATGCTTCCATACATTTTTTTTTTTATTTTTTTCACTCATAAAAAAAATCATATCTCACAAAATACTTGTCCAAATTGACTGAAATCTTTTCACCATGATCCTTGTAATCTCTAGTATTTTTTGGTGATTTTTGTGGAAATTGTGCACGTGTGGTTTTTGGAATGGCCTAGGGTTTGTTTAGATGTATTCTTTCATGCACATTGCTTGGTATTTTGATCATGAAATGATGATGCTTAATTGGAAATTCCTGAAATTTTGTGCGCATGATCTGGACATCTTAAGGAGAATTTTGGCATGTAGTTTGTGATTTTTGAATTCCTGGATTGTGAGATATGCTATGATCTTCGGAGGCGTGACAATTTGTGTCACACCATTTCTTGTGCAAATTCATGATTTTTTTTACCATGCCATATGAACTTGAAATGAGCTGAAATTTTTCATGTTGATATTTTTGGATGTTAAGCTCACATGTGAATTTTTGTGGAATTTTTGAATGCATTTCCTATTTGTTTGGTAATTTCCTTTCTGTTTGACCAAATGTGGACTTTTTGTGAGTCATGTTTTTAATTGTTTTGTGAAATTCTGGTGGTTTATTGGATGGACTTGAAATTTGGCATGTGTATTATAGACACTTTAAAGTTAGCCATGGCTTTGATTTGGTGCATGTATCATGTTCCTACTCTGTTTTGTGCTTGCTTGAAGTTGATACATGATTTATTGCTTTGTATGAGCTTGTTTGAGTATGCTTTGGCTTGATGAATTTAATTGACTTGCTTCCCTTTGTCCAAATGGCCTGAAATTTGGTGTGTAGATCATGTTGTGAGTTGATTTGAATTGGATCTTTCTGTTTGGTCCTTTGAGGTTCTAAATTGCATGCTTTGTACTCTTTGCCTCATGAAATGATAATGGTTGATGATATGAACATGAGACCAATTGGATTTGATTATTAATTGATTGATCTTGATTTTGGATAAGTTTCATGTTCTGTTTTGACTTATTGATCCTATTTTGACCCTAGTCTTGTACTAGTGGTTTGTGTTCTCACATTTGAGCTTTGTTTCAGGTCAAAGAGCACAATTGCTTATGCTTGATGATGTGCACTCAATTAGGATTGGTTTATTACTTGTTTATGAATAACTTGAGTTTGTTTTGTAGGCATTGAGACTTATGCTTAGGCCTTGTGGCTTGCACCTTTGTGCATTGATGCTTGTTATCTGTCTGTGCTGTGGACTTGTAATTTTCTGTTTGACTTTTGTTTATCTGGTGTACTGATTATGTTGGATTGATTTCAGGTACCTTAGTTGCTATAGTTCATTTTGAACTTGCTTGTGCTGCTGCTTGGTTGTGTAAACCAATTGAGGTAGAATTTCTTTTCTCCATGTAGTCTGGAAGACCTGGCCTGTTACTTGGCCAGGCACCTATCTGAAGTCCTCCTTAAGAGGCAATGCCTGTGCTTGTTTATCTTTGTCCCCAAGCAGGAAAAGACCTTTGTTAAGGCAATTGGCAGACACAAGAGATGTGCAATCCATCTCCTACTAATCTGTTGAGTCATCCCTTGGCTCACATCACATGTTGATGCCTTGTGGATCCTAACCCAAGATCCTTGTACAGTTGTACAGTTGAGTCAGTGTCATAAGTGTAGAAGGGTTCCCACTTTCTGAACCCACACTTCTTTGTCTAAAGCTCTCCCTGGCCAGGGATAAGAGCTGTGAGGCACACCCCTCACCTCCTATTTCATCTGCTTCACCCTGACTCTCGATGTCAGGGTTAAGAGCTAACATCACCTGATACAGTCAGTTTGCTTTTGTAGCCTAACCCTTTCTTTGAGCTCACTTCGTCTGGATATAGTGTGTGCTAATTGTGAATGTTTGCTTTGTTTTGATTATGCTTGCATGCTTTACTTTGCCTGTTTAGGATTAGCTTGCTGCCTGAGCAAGATAGATAGCCAACCTTAACTTAGGGATATGCATGATAATATCTAGGCTTAAGTCATAGTCTCCCTAGTTGTGTTTCCCTCTGTATCTGGTTAGGCTAGTCTTTCTCCCCTATTAAGGGGAACTACGTTGCCCTGATCCTCATACCAGATGAGGTACGTAGGCAGGAGGTCGCACGAGATCTCTCCGGGCACCCTTTTTCTTTTTGTGTGTGTTTGCTTGACAGTTGCTAGGCTCGAGTTCCCGATTCCTTAGTAGCTTGTTGCTTGTTTGTTCTTGTGTGTGTAGGAGATGGATGTAAGCCCAGCCATTGGCATTCCCTATCCTCTTGTTGTGTGCTTGGAGTCCGATATAAGTCCATCAAGTGGCATCTGGTTTCCAGTGTGGGTTTGTTTGGTTCGGAAGCTGATGTAAGTCCAGCGATTGGCGTTCGGGTTCCATGTTTGCCTTTTTGTGCGTGTGTTTGTTTCGGCGTGCGTGAGCCGAACTACGACAACTCTGATTCTCGTTCCAGACGAGATACGTAGGCATAGGATGTGATATCCTTGCGAGCCCACTCCCCTCTTCTCCCACCTGTATTTCTTGTGTGTGTGATGTTTGTTTTAGCAACCTTTTCTTTCTTTTAGAGCGTGGATCCCGTCGAGTACGACGGATGCGTAGGGGTGCTAATACCTTCCCTTCGCATAACCGACTCCCGATCCCATTCTCTTTGGTCGCGAGACCATGTCTTTTCCAGTTTTACTTCGAGCGTTTCCTTTCCCTCTTTTGGGATAAATAACGCACGGTGGCGGCTCTGTGTTTGTTTTGTTTTAGCCCGCCGGTTGTTTTTCGCGGATGCGACAACATGCACACGAGTTTCCCACCAATGCATAATGCCTTGGCTATAAGTTGAAGCTTCATTCCACTTCAAAAACCAACCTCAAGGCGCCTGAAATTCTGCAGAAGTGAAATCCCAACCTCCATTAAAAGGAATTCTGAGTTTTCTCTTTCAATTTTCAAGTTCAATTTTCAACTTCATTGGTTGATCTTTGAACTTCAATTCCTAAACCTTGCTTCCTGCTACCTCAAGAACAAGTTGCATCAAAGAGTTGGATCAGATCGTGCCATTGAAAGCTGCACTTCAAAGGTTATTGTTCAAACTGTTTTCATTCGAAACTCCTTGGATATTGATCCTTTCTTGCATTTCTTGGTACCTCTGAAGTCCTCATGTGAGAGACAATTGATTTGAGCTTTTAATTTCATGAATTGAATAAGTTCAGTTTGAACACCACCAATTTCCATCTCAGATTTCTCTCTCTCTCTCTATAGAGATCTTGATTGGAAACCAAGGGTACATGGGTGATATACATCACCCCAACTTTCTATTGATGTATGGATCATGCATTTTAATGAAGGTTTCAAAACCTGTAATTTTTGCCGGAACGGTGAGTCTCACCGGAGAAGACGGTGGTTTCCACCACCGTCCCCACGTGGACGAGTTCATGGCCATTGGATCTGTTGCTTATGATCTAATCTGGACCTTTGGTTTAATTGACTTATTTTAATACCACATGTGACGCTCTTGACTAAGCCCTACCATGAGCGCGCGTTATACAACCTTTTGATCATCCACCTCATTTAATGAGCCTTGATCAGACGCTCCTTGTTTTTTCTCTTTTTCTGATTTTTCAATTTATTTTCTTTTATTCCAATTATTTTCAAAAATTCATAACTTCTTTATTTGGAATCACAAAAATATGGGACCAATTGCAAAAAAAATCTATTAAATTCTAGTTTCTAAAAATGATTTTTAATTATTTTTGTGATTTCATTAAAATTTTTTTGTGAATTTTCTCTTTTCTAGTTATTTTTAATTCTTTTAAAATACCTTCCAATATTCAAAAATGCCAAAAATATTTTCTAAACGTCTTTGAATGATGATGAATCTATGAAAAATAGTCTCATCAATTTCTTAATTAATTTGAGATTTATTTGAGATTTTAGTTCAATTATGTTATTTCTCTTCATTTTTAATTGTTTAAAATTAGTTTCTGTTTTCAAAAAATGATGAAATTTTTTGTCAAACCTTGTTTGACCATGTTGAACTTATGATGATCCAATTGGACTTTTCCATGTTGATTTGAGTTGGATTTGAAGTTTGACCTTTATTTGTTTATTTTAATTTAAGTATTATTTTAATCCCAAAAAATACCAAAAATATTTCTCTTGTTTCTTGACTTCTAAGCTTCATCTCACTTCTGTTTACCATTGATTGATGTTGGTTCCATTCATGTTTGATCAATGTGTGTTGGTTATGTCATTTGAATTTCAATTATGTACATTCTATTTCTTCTTCTTCTCCTTTTTTTCTTTTTGATCAATGAGTTAATGATTGGTGGTTAGCCTTGACATATGAGGGGCTTAACCTTCTTTGATCCAAATCAAATTCATCTTGATCAAAGATCAAGTTAATTGCTTTGCATTAGAGATAGGTTGCTTCTTGGTCAAGAAAAAAACCTAAATCCATACAAGATCATTCTTCTTTTCTTTTGGAATGGCAAGTTATAGGAGCTTGGCTTACTAGTCATGGTCTCTAACTTGTGTTTGTTGCCTATAGTTTTATTGACCGTCCTCAGATAGGTATGACTACTACATTAGTCCACTTACGATTGCTTAACATATCGCTAAATTTCCTTATGGCACACTATTACTAACTACTAATGACTAACTTTTAATTCAAGCATTTAATTCTTGAAATTTACTTTAATACAATTTAATTTTTTGCTCATTAATTCATTTGTCATTTTCCCTTTGCTCACTTGAGCTCATGTTTATGCTTATGCCATTTGCCTTTTGCTAACTTGAGCATATTATTATGTATATACTATTTTCTTGTGCTTGTTGTTTTGTTTGTGTGAACCCAATGCAAATGGAGAAAGGACTTAGATTTAGGACCTTACCTATGCTAAATGGAGTTTCAAGAGAAACTAGGCCTCATGCCTTTAGAATGCTAAATATGTTGAAGAGAAACTAGGCCTCATGCCTTTAGAATGCTTAGTCTTGAAGATGACATTGAAAAGATCCTAACTCTAAACTCATTCTTGTCCATTCTTTCTATTGCATTGTGGAACTTTTTTATTTGTGTGTTCTTGTGATAGGGATCCCAAACTTGAGCCAATTAGAGGAACCATTGTCATGGACATCCAAGATAAGAGATACAAAAGCCAATTGGAAGATTCCTAGGAGCTTGATTGATATTTGCTTGATTGCTTGAGTTATTTGCTTATTGCTTGCTAATTCCAAAGGAAGGCAGCAACTTGGATCATCTTTATGATCTCAAGAAGGGAACTCCAAGTGGTTTTATTTCTCTTCCTTCATCTTTGCATGTTTAGGATCTAGCCATTCTCTTCTTCTCTCCACTCTAACCCAAGCCAAACGTTTTGTGCAAACATTAACATTGCTTTCAAAACTAAAAACCTAGGCACTATGCCTTTGATTTTTCAAACTCTTTTCATAACACTTATTTTGAATTGAATCTTAAGTCAACTTATACCTTATTTTGTGAATACTTTTTCATTTGTAAATACAACTCACTCCATTGTTTTTGTGGTTCCAATGACCATTTATGTTAAAGCTTTTCATAAACATTAGCTATTAGGTTTGAATTATCCTCGAGGTTGATATAATACTCACATGTATCCTTAGTGATGAACTATAAGTCTTCCATGCTTATTATAGGGTTAACTCCTCACTAGCATGTTGAAGCTCTCCTCACATTGGATTTGTGGTTTTAGGTTGAGTTTTCTCCCTTTGATAACAAAAGACCTTAAGGTTTTTGATCAATCAATTCACCAACTTCTTTTGAGATTTTTACCCCGACCTACGAGGTTTTGATCCTACTCTTTTTTTTAAGATGGTAGGTAGGCAATGGGTTTATTCATATAAACACAAAATTGTAAACAAATTGTATATTCTTTTCTCATGTCCCTAATCATGTTTGCACAAATAATTTTCACAAATACCAACCTACCTTACAAAATTTGTGAAAAGGGATCCCTTAGAGTAGTAAGGATGTTTTGGGTGCTTAAAACCTTCCCATTGCATAACCAACCCCCCTACCCAGATCTCTGACATTTTTATTAGTTTTTGATTTGATAAAACTTCTCAGTTTTTGTTCGCTTTCTAACCTTTCCTTTGGATAAATAGAAGTGCGGTGGCGACTCAAATTGTATGATTTACTTTTGATTTAGTCAATAAATCTAAAGGTAACGAATACCCCGCTATAGAAAAGCGGCGACTCTGCTTGGGAAAAGTAGGATTTGCCTAGTGGGTTTTGCCTCCTTTTCACTTTTGTTGTATTGTATGTTTATATTATTTGTGACATATTTTTGTGCAAATTTGGGATGACTGTATTGTTTGTAATGTATGAATTGCTTAATATATCAATTGCTTATGTGCTTGGTGGTCTCTTGTGAGATGAGTTCTATACCCGGACTCGACTGCACTTATGATAGGAGAATGGCATAGTCTTGTTAACTTGTGTGGAGTTATTCCTTAGCAAGTTGACTTGCAAGCCCATTCACTTGGTGGAGGTTATGTTGGGATCAATAATGTCACACGAGTAGTCGTGGTTAGGAATTACTCTTTCCAATATATGCCTTAGAAGCCAAGGAGATTAGATTACCTAGCCCATCTTGGCCTATTTTTAGGACGTAGTGCGAAGGTCGTTCAAGTGTAAGATTTGATACGATTGTTACGCGATACTACACTCATAAGAGTCCCTCTTGAGAATATTTTTGGAATACGAGTAGTCGTTTATCCAATAATATCCGAAAGATGGAATGATGACTATGGGAACCTCTTGTAGAACATGATTGTCAGGTTTAACCATAGTACACTCCCTTTGGGTGGTTCTTAACCAAGACTCCATGCTCGTGACTTGCAACAATCCCTTGATTCGCGGTTGATCCGTTCTCGTATATCCTTAATATCAATGGAACTTGGGTGTTGATAAGGTGTAAGCCATAATCCACCAAAATGGATGATTGATACTAAGGATGACTTGATCCATCCCGTGACCTTTGTGTGGTGTGATTTGCTTGATCCTTGAGTGTGATTGTTGCATTCATGCATTCATGCATTCATACACATACATATCATCAACAATGAGAAAACTTTAAGGAACTTAAGAGGTCTATTTAAAATTTTCAGACATGGATAAGCAAAGAAGGAATACGAAGAAGTACAGTTTCAGACAATCTGACTTGAAAGAGTTAAGGAGTTTGACATCCTATGTATTAGATCCCTTGGAGTTCAAGGCTCGTCATGGGAAGCTTCTGTTTATTCTTGCTACTCATGTGGATGAAGGTCTGATGAGTGTGTTGGTGCAGTTCTATGATCCCTTATACCGTTGCTTCACTTTTCTGGATTTCCAGCTTTTGCCTACGCTTGAGGAGTATGCCTTTCTTGTGGGTAAACCTATCCTAGATCAGTTGCCATTTAGTGGCTTGGAGAGAGTCCCTTCTTCTCAAGAGATTGCCGATCTGTTGCATCTAGATGAATCTGTTATTGGTGCTCATATGACTACCAAAGGTGGAATTTAAGGTCTCCCATATGATTTCCGCATTACTCAAGCCACTATGTTTGGGAAGGCCATTTGTGAGGATGCCTTTGAGGCCATATTTGTACTTCTCATCTATGGGCTAATGTTATTCCCCAACGTCGACAATTGTGTGGATGTGAACGCTATTAGGATTTTCTCTACTCTTAATCTCATTCCTACTCTGTTGGGTGACACTTATTTATCTTTGCATATGAGGAATGCAAAGGGTGGTGGCACCATTGTGTGTTGTTTGCCTCTGTTGTACAAGTGGTTTATTTCGCACTTGCCACAGACGCTCGCCTTCAAGGAGAACAAAGGATGTCTACGGTGGTCCACGAGACTTATGTCTCTCACTAATGATTATATCTTTTGGTATAACCATGTGTATGATGGTGTGCAGATTATCGACTCTTGTGGTGAATTCTCCAATGTGCCTCTTCTTGGTACATGTGGTGGAATTAACTACAACCCTGTTTTAGCACGTCGTCAGCTTGGGTTCCCCTTAAAGGATAAACCTAATAACATTTTGTTAGAAGGTGTGTTCTTTCAAGACGGTAAAGATCCCCAAAACTTGAAGGGCAGGATGATCCGGGCTTGGCGCAAGATTCATAGGAAGGGAAGGAAAGAGCTTGGTCTAAAGAATTGTATTGCTTTGGAACCCTACACCTCATGGGTGAGGAGGAGAGCTTCTGAGTACCGCATGCCCTATGACTACCCGAGACCTATACCTATGGTTATGGTTGGGCCTTCAACCCTCCCTAACCAAGGTGTAGAGGAGTTGAGAGATGAAGACTGTTCGCGTGCTTGGGTCCGTGAGCGAGAGAAACTACTTCAGCAGCTTAGAGATAAGGATGTGTTGATTGAGTTTCTGGAGCATCAGGTTATTAACGAGCCTGATGATGTGGTTACTTCTCTTCTTCCTCAGTCTTCCAGGTTCTGGAAGAGGAAGTATGATCGACTCGCCAAGGAGAAGGCAGATATGGAGGAAGCCTATGAGAGAGAGGTGAAGAGGCTTCGTGCAGCTTATCTCCCGGTCTCAAGAGCTTTGGACGATTATTTCTAGGGTTCCATAGGTTGTTCATTTTCCTTCTCTCTTGTATTGTATTTGGTTACGAAGACTGTACTTCTTTGGTGTAAACATTTTTCTAGATATTATTGATATGATTATTCCATATACGTCTAAATGATTAATATCTTCAAATATTTGCAAATAGAACTCTAAAAGTTCCCCTGATTAAAAATAAATCATATGCACAAGCATTGCATGCATCATGTGCATAAGCAGGTTTTGTTCCAGGGCTTCTTGTTTAGTGGTCTAACTTTGTGTTCTTCATTTATTTTGAAGACAAGTTGACGCACCGGTACTACACCAGAGCTAACTCATCAAAGCTAATGGATCACCTCGAGCAAGAGAACAGAGAACTCAAGGAGGAAGTGGCAAGATTGACTGCCCTGATGGAGTCATTCTTGGCCGCCCAAAGCCAGTCTTCTCCAACGTCTTCAACTCCTCCCCAGAGGACAGTCATTTCAGAGGTTGCTTCATCTACCGTGCCTGCTGCCAATGCTCACTTTGCACCGTCTGTTATGCCATCCGGGTTTCCATGGGGGATGCCCGCTAATTTTGTTCCAGAGGGTCTCGCCCCAACGTTTGCTTCTCTATCGGCATCTAGCCCGGTCCTTGCTGTGCCACCTCCAGTCGTGCATACTTTTCCGAGAGTAGATGACACCATTTATCACTCTGAGCCATCTGAGGGCCCAGATGTGTACGAGAAAATGGACGCTATGAATGATCAATTCCTTGAGCTGCGCAAGGAACTTAAAACTCTCAGAGGGAAGGACCTCTTTGGAAAATCTGCTGTTGAGTTATGCCTCGTGCCTAATGTCAAGATTCCTGTCAAATTCAAAGTGCCTGACATGGAAAAGTACAAAGGAAACACTTGCCCGCTCAGCCATCTTGTGATGTATGCACGCAAGATGTCGACTTATACTGACAATGATCAATTCCTCATCCACTACTTCCAGGACATCCTGTCCGGTGCCGCTTTGAGATGGTACATGGGTCTGCATAGTGCGAACATCCGCTCCTTCAACGACCTTGGCGAAGCCTTCGTCAAGCAATACAAATACAACATTGATATGGCTCCCGATAGGGACCAACTGAAGGCCATGTCCCAGAAGGAGAAAGAAACTTTCAAGGAGTACGCCCAGAGGTGGCGAGAATTGGCTGCATAAACTGTGCCCCCGCTCAAAGAGAAAGAAATGATGAAGATCTTTCTCAAGGCTTTAAGCTCGTTCTACTACGAGCGAATGATTGCTAGCGCTCCTTCTAATTTCACCGAGATGGTGAACATGGGGATGTGTCTAGAAGAAGGAATCAGGGAAGGGCGCCTGACCAGAGAAAAAGGCTCTTCTGCCAAACGTTATGGGGCATTTGCCAAGAACAAAGATGGAGAGGCACATGTTGTGACCTCCCATGCTAAACCAAGAAGACCCTCTGTGAAGAGGAAGACTATGCATCCCACCAGTAACCAGCACCAGGTGGCTCATATAGCACCTGCTTTCAGAGAGAACCAACATTATCAGCATCAGAACTAGCAACAACAACATTAGCAGTATCAACAACCACAACATCGTCTGCAACAGCAGGCCTACCAGCCTCGAAACAACAATCAAACAAGCACTAGCTATGATAGGAAAAGGGTCACTTTTGATCCTATTCCAATGACTTATGCAGAGCTATATCCTTCATTGATTAAAAGGAAGTTGATTTCTCCACGTGACCCACCCGCAGTACCTACCAACCCTCAGTGGTGGTATAAGCCCGAGCTTCACTGTGTTTATCATTCCGGTGCTCCCGGACATGATGTGGAGAATTGTTACCCTCTCAAGACCTTGTTAGAAGTGGTATTCTTTTTTTCGAGGACGTAGGTCCTAATGTTAAGAAGAACCCATTGCCCGAGAATGGGAAATCTGTTGTTAATATGGTTCAGGGTTTCCCTGGCAAATGCAAGGTCAGATATGTCAGCCATATCAAACAATCTCACGTCGAGATGCATAGACTGTTATGTGGATACAATCACTACGAGCATGACCATGACAGTTGCCGTGTAGGCACTGTCAATGAGAGAGGATGTCGTCAAGTCAAAAAAGACATCCAAGAAATGTTGGATCAGGGTGTGATCGAGATACTTCAGAATCGTGACGAGGATGAAGTTAATGTTATATCCCCTGTGTTCTGGATACCTGACCCTGTTGTTGTCAGATACGATGGTAGCGAGCAGAAGGCCTCTCCTACTCTCATCATTAAGCCAGCTGGCCCTGTTCCATACTCTTCCGACAAGGTTGTTCCCTATCGATATAATGAGGTTGCATTAGAAGATGGGAAGGAGGTGCCTCTGCCCCCCACTTCTGTTGTGAATATTGTTGATGTCAGTGGTTTGACCCGCAGTGGTCGTGTTTTTTCAGCACTGTCGAAACCCCAGGCTGACACCAGAAGAGCTGATACTGCTGATAGTGTCGCCCGTCCTGTGGGAAATTCTTCTTCTTCTCCGATTCCGGCACTTGCTGTTGATAGACCTGCCGCTACTGCTAGAGCTCCTGTCCCCGCTGGCCAAAATGGCATAATGAAAGAGGATTGTGATGAGATGTTAAGGCTCATGAAAAGGAGCGAGTATAATGTTGTAGATCAGCTGCTACAACCTCCATCAAAGATCTCTGTGATATCTTTGTTGATGAACTCCGAGCCACACCGCGAAGCTTTGCAGAGGGTGTTAGAAGTGGCGTACGTGGATCACGATGTCACCATAGAACAGTTTGATAGCATTGTTGTAAACATTACTGCTTGTAACAACCTGAGCTTCTGTGATGTTGATCTTCCCGAGGAGGGAAAAGACCACAATTTGGCACTTCACATTTCAATGAACTGCAAGGATGATGCCCTTTCTAATGTGCTGGTAGACACAGGGTCATCACTAAATGTGTTGCCAAAATCCACTCTGGAAAAACTTTCTTACCAGGGGCCTCCCATGAGGCAGAGTGGAGTGGTTGTGAAAGCTTTTGATGGATCGCGTAAGACTGTGATTGGCGAGGTTGAGCTCCCAATCAAGATAGGACCTAGTGATTTCCAAATCACTTTCCAGGTCATGGATATCCACCCATCATATAGCTGTTTGTTAGGCAGGCCATGGATTCACGAGGCAAGCGCTGTGACATCCACCCTACACCAAAAGTTGAAGTTCGTCAAGAACAAGAAGTTGGTGGTGGTAGGGGGAGATAAGGCTCTCTTGGTAAGCCATTTGTCTTCCTTTTCTTATATTGATGCTGAGGATGAGGTTGGGACGCAGTTCCAAGCCTTGTCTATTGCTGAGCCTTCTAAGAAAGAAACTTCTTCATTTGCGTCCTACAATGATACGAAGTTGGCCATTGAGCATGGCGTAACTACTGGTTTAGGACAAATGATTAAGCTGGAAGATAATAAATCCCGGGCTGGCATAGGGTACTCTTCAGGCGCTTTCAACAAGCACGATTTGTTTCAGAGTGGTGGTTTCATCCACACGGTCGAAGATGAGGAGGTAGCTGCTATAGTGGAAGATGATGCAGTTGTCCATAAGTCTGCAATAATTGGGTCGTTGTTGATGTTCCAACAGTTGTCCATAAGTCCATGTAATGTTCATTATTGTTTAAAAACCCTTCTCCCATGCCAAAAGGAGAAGTGATGACATTGTTGGCACATAAATACAATGATATTCATTCAATAAATTCATGTCAAATGTTTGTTTTTCCAAATTATTTTCACTTTTTTCTTCTTGCATGAAATTGGTGATCACATAAAACCCTAAAAAAGATAATAAAATCAATATTTTCATCTGCATAATGATTTGCCTTGCTTTAATTCTAAAATCTATTTTATATCCAAAATCATTATGCAAGTTGATCAAACCCATTGAACATAATGATCAAACACCATCT
Organism: Lathyrus oleraceus; assembly: GCF_024323335.1. Lineage (NCBI taxonomy): Eukaryota > Viridiplantae > Streptophyta > Magnoliopsida > Fabales > Fabaceae > Lathyrus > Lathyrus oleraceus. The sequence continues at coordinate 307,742,689 of NC_066580.1, forward strand.
CCCAACTTTGAGTTCCCTGTATTTGAGGCCGAGGAAGATGATGTTGAAGAGATTCCTGATGAGATCACCCGTCTGCTTGAGCACAAAGAGAAGATCATTCAGCCACATCTCGAGAATTTGGAAATAGTCAACTTGGGGTCTGAGGATTGCATTCGTGAGGTAAAGATTGGGGTACTCCTGGAAGAGTCTGTCAAGAAGGGGTTGATTGAGTTGCTACGAGAATATGTCGACGTCTTTGCCTGGTCGTATGAAGACATGCCTGGTCTGGATACTGATATCTTGCAATATTTCCTGCCTTTGAAGCTTGAGTGTGTGCCTGTAAAGCAAAAGCTCAGAAGAACTCATCATGATATGGCAGTGAAGATTAAAGAAGAAGTTCAGAAGCAAATTGATGCGGGGTTTCTGGTGACTTCTACATATCCTCAATGGGTGGCCAATATTGTGTCTGTGCCTAAGAAAGATGGAAAAGTCTGAATGTGTGTGGACTATAGAGACTTGAATAAAGCCAGTCTGAAAGATGATTTTCCTCTACCACATATTGATATGTTGGTAGATAATACAGCTAAATTCAATGTCTTCTCATTCATGGACAGATTTTCCGGTTATAATCATATCAAAATGGCACCCGAGGATATGGAGAAGACAACATTCATCACACCTTGGGGAACATTCTGTTATCGAGTAATGCCACTCGGTTTGAAGAACGCCGGAGCCACGTATCAATGCGCTATGACTACCTTGTTTCATGATATGATGCACAAGGAGATCGAGGTATATGTTGATGATATGATCGCGAAGTCGAAAACGGAAGTTGAACATGTAGAGCACTTGTTGAAGCTTTTTCAGCGTTTGAGGAAATACAAACTCCGCCTAAATCCTAACAAGTGTACATTTGGAGTCCGTTCCGACAAGTTATTGGACTTTATTGTCAGTGAGAGAGGTATTGAAGTTGATCCAGCCAAGGTCAAAGCAATACAAGAGATGCCTGCGCCCAAAACTGAGAAGCAAATCCGAGGTTTTCTCGGTCGCTTGAATTATATTTCCAGATTTATATCCCACATGACTGCCACATGTGCTCCAATATTCAAGCTCCTCCAGAAAGATCAGCGTCATGATTGGACCGAGGATTGCCAGAAGGCCTTTTACAGTATCAAAGAGTATCCGTCCGAGCCTCTGATTCTGTCTCCGCCTGTGGAAGTGAGACCCTTGATTATGTACTTGACCGTTCTTGAAGACTCTATGGGTTGTGTATTGGGTCAGCAAGATGAATCAGGGAAGAAAGAATATGCCATGTACTATCTAAGTAAGAAGTTCACTGATTGTGAGTCTCGATACTCGATGCTTGAGAAAACATGTTGTGCTTTGGCTTGGACCGCCAATCGTTTATGCCAATATATGTTGAATCATACAACTTGGTTGATATCCAAAATGGATCCAATCAAGTATATCTTTGAGAAGCCTGCTTTAAATGGGAGAATTGCCCGTTGGCAGATGTTGTTGTCTGAGTATGATATTGAGTATCGAGCTCAGAAAGCTATTAAAGGTAGTATCTTGGCTGACCACTTGGCACATCAACCAATTGAGGATTATCAGTGTGTTCCGTATGACTTCCCAGATGAGGAGATTCTGTATTTGAAAATGAAAGATTGTGATGAGCCTACGCTCGATGAAGGGCCAGAGCCTGGTTCCCGATGGAGCATGGTGTTTGATGGCGCTGTAAATCAGTATGGAAATGGTATTGGGGCAGTGATTATTACTCCTCAAGGCACACATTTTCCTTTTACAGCAAGGCTTACTTTCAAATGCACGAATAATATGGCGGAGTATGAGGCCTGTATTATGGGTTTAGAAGAATGTATTGATCTTAGGATCAAGCATCTTGATGTTTATGGCGATTCGGCCCTTGTTGTTAATCAAATCAAGGGTGAATGGGAGACGAATCAACCTGGCCTCATCCCATACAGAGATTATGCGAGGAGGATTTCAACTTTCTTTACTGAGGTTGATTTCCATCATATTCCTCGAGATGAGAATCAAATGGAAGATGTTCTTGCTACGCTTGCTTCGATGATTGTGGTGAAATTCTGGAATGAATTCCCCAATATCACTGTGATAGGCTTGGATAGACCAACTCATGTATTTGCAGTTGAAGAAGTGAAAGATGATAAGCCATGGTATTATGACATCAAATGTTTTCTTCAGAGTTAGAGTTACCCGCCTGGGGCGTCTGTTAAAGATAAGAAGACTTTGAGGAAACCATCTGGCAGTTTCTACCTCAATGGTGATGTGCTTTATAAGAGGAATTTCGACATGGTTCTGCTCAGATGCATGGATAGACACGAAGCAGGCCTGTTGATGACTGAAGTCCATGAGGGTTCATTTGGTACTCATTCCAATGGACATGCCATGGCAAAGAAGATGTTGAGAGCAGGCTATTATTGGCTGACAATGGAGTGTGATTGCTGCAAGTATGTGAAGAAATGCCACAAGTGTCAGATTTATGCGGATAAGATTCATATTCCCTAGACACTTCTGAATGTTATTTCATCACCATGGCCTTTCTTTATGTGGGGGATTGACATGATTGGCATGATAGAGCCAAAGGCGTCAAACGGTCACAGATTTATTCTCGTAGCAATTGATTACTTCACTAAGTGTGTTGAAGCGGCATCATATGCGAATGTGACCAGGCAGGTGGTTGTGAAGTTTATCAAGAATCAACTCATATGCTGATATGGTGTTCCAGACAAGATCATTACCGATAATGGATCTAACTTGAACAACAAGACAATGAAAGAGCTGTGTAGCGAGTTCAAGATTGCGCATCATAATTCTTCTCCCTATAGACCCAAGATGAATGGGGTTGTTGAAGCTGCTAATAAGAACATCAAGAAATTTATTCAGAAGATGGTTTTTACATACAAAGATTGGCATGAGATGCTGCCATTTGCTTCGCATGGCTATCGTACATTTGTCCGCACTTCAATAGGGGCAACCCCTTTCTCTCTTGTATATGGAATGGATTGTGCTTCCCGTGGAAGTTGAGATCCCATCAATGCGAATCTTGATGGAGGCCTAGTTGACTGAGGCTGAATGGGTTCAGAGTCGTTATGATCAACTGAATTTGATTGAAGAGAAGAGATTAACTGCCATGTGCCATGGTCAGTTATATCACCAAAGGATTAAGAAAGCCTTTGATAAGAAGGTTAAGCCTCGCGTGTTCCGAGAAGGTGACCTTGTGCTCAAGAAAGTCTTGCCTTTCGCGCCCGATTCCAGGGGCAAGTGGACTCCAAACTATGAAGGTCCATATGTTGTTAAGAGAGCCTTTTTAGGCGGTGCTTTGATGCTTACAACTATGGATGGGGAGGATTTCACTCATCCTATGAATTCAGATGCAGTCAAGAAATACTTTGCCTAAAATAAAAGCAGAATAACTCGCTAAGTTGAAAACCCGAAAGGGCGGCTTAGGCAAAAATGAGCGTCTCAGTGGATTGAAAACTCGAAAGGGTGATCCAGGCAAAAGTTAGAGACATAAAAAAATGAATATATATATATATATATATATATATATATATATATATATATATATATATCTATATATATATATATATATCCCGCTAGATTGAGTACCTCACCCTTGGGCAATCTAGGCAAAAACTAGGGATTTGGCAAGTAACTACATCCTGACAAGACTTTGTTTTTTCAAGCTGCCATCTGTCAAAGATTCTCGCTCAGTCGTCGTCAACTGAAGCTTCAAATACATTGGATTCAGAGTTGGGGGAGAAATGGTCATTATGTTCAATGTAGCCTTTTTCCAATATATATCACCAATTTCAAATTTGTAAAGATCCATGGAGTCTTGTCATTTGCAGACTACCATTCCATCAAATAAATTTCAGCCTTTATCCAATTCTTTGCACTCTTATTTGTTTCTGTTCAACAAATATTTGCATGTTTTAATTGATAAATATCATTGTTTTAAACACATAAAGTTTTATAAACTGTTTTAAACAAAGTGAACGTTCGCAAAAGACTGAAAAGGATAAACGGAATATCTTCAGTGCTCTCCCAAGGATAGTATGATCTCCAAAAGGGTAAGACATTTGCTCATATTCCTAGCATATTCTTGTATCCTCTTCATCATATTTCAGGTTTGTCTCCTTTGTGAGTGCAGAAGAAGGCAATACTCCACCAAGATCCCCTGAAAATCTAAAGTTTGGTATCAATCTTTTAGCTCCCCAGTGAGTTTGGATCTAACATCTGTGTTATCAATTATATGGTTGTCATCCCTTGTGTGGATTGACCTAATATCCCTTATAGATTGATAAGTTGATATGCTATCTTTTTGAGGAAGTTGGTCTTCCCTCATTCATATTGGAAATTTCCCGCATAGTGAGCAGGAAATTCCAACATGAATGGAATTTTCAACAAGTTGGTTTGTAGCTTGTCCCTAGTGGATTCACCTGCAGTGATCTCCAGCAGGTTTGCTTCCCATTCATCCTCAGCGGGGTTGCTCATAGTAGACTTCCTTAGTTTGGTCACCAGCAGGTTATCTCCAACTAATCGCCTAGAGGTTATTCCCGGTTCAGTCATCAGCAGTTGTTTCTCTAGTGGAGTTGCCTGATCAGAGCCTGATTGTTGTTACTTCCTCCTTCTTGGATAGTTTTCCTCCTAGCAGAGTGGGTGATGAAAATGTTTATTTTCTATCCCCAGCGGAGCGGTGTTTCTCTTCTCCTCGGCAGAGATTGTTTCTCCAGCAGTATGAGGAATTGTGATATTTTTAGAACTTCTGTTCGGTGGCTATTCCCCACAGAATTTCTTATCTTTCCTTGGTTTTCCCCCGGTAGAGTTAATTCTACGGTGAATCTTATCCGTGTTTAGTTCCCCCAGCTAAGGCTTTATCTGATTATTAGTTTGGCTTTGGAACTTTGAGGAGGATGTGTTGTCTTCTTCTCCAGCGGAGTGATTAGTTCTCCTTCTCCATAGCAGAGATGTTTCCTTCCGTGGTTAGAGGTAAATGTGTTTTGATGTGCTTCTGTTTGGTGGTTGTTCCCCACAGAATTCTACATCACCCCCTAATAAGATTCCTAGTAGAGTTCTTTTCTGACTGATCTTATCCGTGTCCCTGCGTACTGTTGGAAGATCCCCAGCTGTGGTAGTTCTGACCCTTTGCTTATTCCCAATAGCGGACTCTGATCCCCGATGATCCTGCTTGTTCGCCTAATAGTGGTCTTTATCCCCTGCAGAGATCAGTGTTTTTGGGTATTTTGTTGCTCCCACCAGATTGGATTTCTCCTTTGTGCCTGGCTTTCTCTTTTGAGAAGTAGTACCGGATGTCTGTCCATTGATTCTTGGACCTGTTTGTGTTAGATTTATCTGTTTGTCAGCATTAATCATACATAAACCATGCATAATTATAACATTCAGATATTCATGTTTCATTCTTTGCCATATATCCTTGTTTGTTGTCTCCGACTATTTGGTGCTACATATTTCCCCAAGCAGATGATTGTGTCTGATCTCTCCAATGTAGAGTCAGCCCCATAGGCAGAAAGTGTCTATCTTTTCTTATTATTCCCCACTGAGTTATGTCCTTGTGGATGATTATTATTTCAGTTTCCTCCCAGAACATGCATTGAGATGGAATTACTCCCCTGAGTTATATCCTCATTGGATTGAGTCTTGTTTCATTGTGTCTCTCTAGTTTGTTCCTAGATTGACTACTCTTGTTATTTCCCCTGCACTTCCCCGTAGTTTAGATGAATGATTGCTCAGTAACCAGTAATTGTCCATCTTTTTCCCGGAGGAGTTTTGTGGTCTTCTACCTAGTAACCGGTAGTTGTAATTCCTATTTCTGTGGTTTTCTACCCAGTAACCGGTAGTTGTAAACCCCATTTTGTCCTCTTGCAGAGTTAACCCCTGATTTTGTTCTACCCAGTAACCGATAGATGTAATTCCCTCTTTGTTGGTTATCTTTATCCAATATTCGGTAGTGATATTCCATCATTTTTTAAGTATACCACTCAGTAACCGGTGATACATCTCCCGGATCATTGCTTTTGTCAATGTATCCCCAGCGAGTCATCCTTCATTTACCCTTGTTTGGTAAGGATTGTCCCTGCGTTTGATTGGTCATCATTTTATACCGGGTAGCCGGTATCCCGATGTCCTTTCTTTTCGGTCAATTTATTCTTCATTTACCCAGTAACCGGTTGTGGATAATCTTCCATGCGAGTATGTTATCTGCGTTCTGACGGTAATAGATAATATATCTCATGCGCTCTTCAGTCGAAGTCTTTTTCTTCCCCAGTTGAGCAAGATTCGTATTTCCTTATGGAATCAAATGTCCATCCAGTGATCAAGTTTGCTTTTTCAGCCCTCCTTTCGGATGATGAGTGTCTTGGAAATATTCCCGAATTCATGTTTGGTTGGTCACCTATTATATGCCCAGTAACTGGTATCCCTGGTGTTCCTTCCTTTCTGCTCCCTATTATGACTTTTTGTCCCCTGTGGAGTCATATTTTCCTGAGTCGAAGTATACCTTTTTAGGTCTTCCTCAGATGTTTTGGATGATTGATATCTCTCACCCTTATACCGGTCTTAGATGTTCATTTTCCACGAGCGTGTTGTTCTCTCACCCTTATACTGGTGTATTGATCACATGTCTCTTTGAGCTTATTACCCAGTAATCGGTAATACCTCATCTGTTTCTTCCTCAACTGAATCCCTTAGCGGATCATCCCCATCTGAGTCCGGATTTTTATTTGAAATATCTTTTGTGGATAGTTTTGTTGTATTGGCATATTCCCCAATACACGAATCTTTGCGTCAGCTCGAGTCTTTCCATTGATTTATTTTCATGGAATCCCTTCGTGTATCCCAACAAGTTTTAAGTCGTGACCTGCTCACGCATTTTATCCCCTTTATTCCCCAGTAAAGTCCCCCATAGTCTCTGTCCCATTTTTGAGTGTATTACTCATATGGATTTTTCGTTTCTCCTGATTTCTTTTCCTTTGTGGACATATATCTCCACAGAGTATTAACTTTTGCATACATACATTTGCATCATGAGGTCTCTTAGGGACCAAAATTCGTCTCTTTGTTATTATTTAAGCCCATTCTACCTCGTCAAGATGAAGATTTTAACCTTCATATCTCTAGCTAGAATGACCTTAAATAGGGGCATCTGTAAGACCCTAATTTTGACCCTAAGATCTCTCATGGCATCATAACATTGCTCATTGCATTTGCCTCAAGGATCATAGCATCTTGGCTCCTTACCCTTGGGTTGGGACTTGTGTGAGTTGGTTTGAGACCACCATGTTTGAATTGTATACTATTTCTCTTCTTATTTTGTTGACTAACCAAAAGCACAAAAATATGTCACTAACTTTGTTTATTTTGAAGCTTGAGGAATCATGCGATCCAAGGCTCCTAGGAGGCTCCTATACTCATTGATGTAGCCAGGTAAAGTTGAAAGAAAGCATGGCAATGGTTCCCAAAGCTCTAAATCATCATATATGCCTCCCAAATGTCTCAATTTGTCAATTTGATCAAGATAAACCAAAGGGCTTAAGGATTGTTTCCCAAGGAAACCCTAATTCAATTGTGCATTAAATGTGCCTTGCTCATGAAGCAACCTCAAATTATGATCAAATACAATCAAGAGAAGTTCTTTCATTCATCATTTTATGCATATTTGAGCCTATGTGAGTGTTATCAATCATTCATTCATCAAGATTTGAGGTTTGGACTTGAGAAGTTGATCAGTCAATTCATCAGACTATTTTGAAATCCACTGAGACCTAACTTTTGATGTGTTTTGTCAAATGAAGATGACCCCCAAAAAAAACTTCTTAAGAACCATATGAACAAATTTCATGTTCATCAAAAATTGATTTGAAGCTTGGAAGGTCATCATTCATTTCAAAACATTATAGGTCATTTTGACTGAAACCCTAATTTTGGGTCAACTTCCCAAGGACCTAACTCCTTCATTTTTTATGTTGTTGAGGTGGGACCAAATGCATTGGAAATTTTAAGATGCCTACTTCAATTGTTGTGTTGGACAAAATTTCATAATCCCAAGAGATATACATGTGATAATACAAACCATTATAGGTCACTTTGGACCAAAGTCATTGAAATGTGAAAAAGTTCAACTTCAAGTGCCCATAACTTTCTCATCAAAAATCCAAATGATTCAAAATTTAAGTCCAAATTGATTTTCTTGAAAAGATATACAACTTTGATGTTGAAGCTTTTGTCATTTTAGGCTTTCATCATTGAAACATAAGGGCTTGAAGTTGGTCCATTTTGGCAAAATTTCCATATACATGTTTTGTACCTTGAACTTCATGGCCTGTTTTCAATAATTTCCAAACTCCAAATGGATTTTTGTTCAACATAACATTTGTTCCTTGTGACAATACCTTTCCAACTATTACCCACATGCCTATGTTTCAATTTGGAAAATGGTATTTTCAAAGAGGAGAAGTTTTGGTTTCATTTATGCATAACATATCAAATTTCCATGCACAAGCTGATATCATGAAATCTGCACGTCCATTTCTATTTGGTTGATGCTTAGAATTCATTTGCAATTGCTTCTGGGCCTCTCATGCACCTGTACAGGCCCATGCACGGAGGACCCAACTTCACATGCACACGAGTTTCCCACCATTGCATAATGCCTTGGCTATAAATAGAAGCTTCATTCCACTTCAAAAACCAACCTCAAGTCGCCTGAAATTCTGCAGAAGTGAAATCCCAACCTCCATTAAAAGGAATTATGAGTTTCCTCTTTCAATTTTCAATTTCAATTTTCAACTTCATTGGTTGATCTTTGAACTTCAATTCCTGAACCTAGCTTCCTTGCTACCTCAAGAACAAGCTACATCAAATAGTTGGATCGGATCGTGCCATTGAAAGCTGCGCTTCAAAGGTTGTTGTTCAAACTGTTTTCATTCGAAACTCCTTGAATATTGATCATTTCTTGCATTGCTTGGTACCTCTGAAGTCCTCATGTGAGATGCAATTGATTTGAGCTTTTAATTTCATGAATTAAATAAGTTCAATTTGAACACCACCAATTTCCATCTCAGATTTCTCTCTATATAGAGATCTTGAGTTGAAACTAAGGGTACAGGGGTGATGTACATCACCCTAGCTTTCTATTGATGTATGGATCGTGCATTTTAATGAAGGTTTAAAATCCTGCAACTTTTGGCCGGAACGGTGAGTCTCACCGGAGAAGACGGTGGTTTCCACCACCGTCCCCACGTGGACGAGTTCATGGCCATTTGATCTGTTGCTTATTATCTAATCTGGACCTTTGGTTTAATTGACTTATTTTAATACCACATGTGACGCGTTTGACTAAGCCCTACCATGAGTGTGCGTTATACAGCCTTCTGATCATCCACATCATTTAATGAGCATTGATCAGACGCTCCTTGTTTTTTCTCTTTTTCTGATTTTTCATTTTATTTTCTTTTATTCCAATTATTTTCAAAAATTCATAACCTCTTTATTTGGAATCACAAAAATATGGGACCAATTGCAAAAAATTTCTCTTAAATTCTAGTTTCTAAAAATGATTTTTAATAATTTTTGTGATTTCAATTAATATTTTATTGTGAATTTTCTCTTTTATGGTTATTTTTAATTCATTTAAAATACTTCCTAATATTCAAAAATTCCAAAAATAGTTTCTTAACATCTTTGAATGATGATGAATCTATGAAAAATGTTCTCATCAGTTTCTTAATTGATTTGAGATTTATTTGAGATTTTAGTTCAATTATGTTATTTCTCTTCATTTTTAATTGTTTAAAATTAGTTTCTGTTTTCAAAAAATGATGAAATTTTTTGTCAAACCTTGTTTGACCATGTTGAACTTGTGATGATCCAATTGGACTTTTCCAAGTTGATTTGAGTTGGATTTGAAGTTTGACCTTTATCTGTTTATTTTAATTCTAGTATTATTTTAATTCCAAAAAATACCAAAAATATTTCTTTTGTTTCTTGACTTCTAAGCTTCATCTCACTTCTGTTTACCATTGATTCATGTTGGTTCCATTCATGTTTGATCAATGTGTGTTAGTTATGTCATTTGAATTTCAATTATGTACATTCCATTTCTTCTTCTTCTCCTTTTTTCTTTTTGATCAATGAGTTAATGATTGGTGGTTAGCCTTGACATATGAGGGGCTTAATCTTCTTTGATCCAAATCAAATTCATCTTGATCAAAGATCAAGTGAATTGCTTTGCATTAGAGATAGGTTGCTTCTTGGTCAAGCAAAAAACCTAAATCCATACAAGATCATTATTCGTTTCTTTTGGCATGGCAAGTTGTAGGAGCTTGGCTTGCTAGCCATGGTCTCTAACTTGTGTTTGTTGCCTATAGTTTCATTGATCGGCCTCAGATAGGCGTGACTACTACATTAGTCCATTTACGATTGCTTAACATAGCGCTAAATTTCCTTATGGCACACTAACACTAACTACTAATGACTAACTTTTAATTCAAGCGTTTAATTCTTGCAATTTACTTTAATACAATTTAATTTTTTGCTCATTAATTCATTTGTCATTTTCCCTTTGCTCACTTGAGTTCATGTTTATGCTTATGCCATTTGCCTTTTACTCACTTGAGCATATTATTGTGTATATACTATTGTTTTGCGCTTGTTGTTTTGTTTATGTGAACCCAATGCAAATGGAGAAAGGACTTAGATTTAGGACCTTACCTATGCTAAATGGAGTTTGAAGAGCAACTAGGCCTCATACCTTTAGAATGCTAAATATCTTGAAGAGCAACTAGGCCTCATGCCTTTAGAATGCTTAATCTTGAAGATGACATTGAAAGGATCATAATTTTAAACTCATTCTTGTCCATTCTTTCTATTGCATTGTGGAACTTTTTGATTTGTCTGTTCTTGTGATAGGGATCCAAAACTTGAGCCAATTAGAGGAACCATTGTCATGGACATCCAAGATAAGAGATACAAAAGCCAATTGGAAGATTCCTAGGAGCTTGATTGATATTTGCTTGATTGCTTGAGTTATATGCTTATTGCTTGCTAATTCCAAAGGAAGGGAGCAACTTGGATCATCTTTATGATCTCAAGAAGGGAACTCCAAGTGGTTTTATTTCTCTTCCCTCGTCTTTGCATGTTTAGGATCTAGCCCTTCTCTTCTACTCTCCACTCTAACCCAAGCCAAACTTTTTGTGCAAACATTAACATTACTTTCAAAACTAGAAACCTAGGCACTATGCCATTGATTTTTCAAACTCTTTTCATAACACTTATTTTGAATTGAATCTTAAGTCAACTTAGACCTTATTTTGTGAATACTTTTCATTTGTAAATACAACTCACTCAATTTTTTTTGTGGTTCCAATGACCATTTATGTTAAAGCTTTTCATAAACATTAGCTATTAGGTTTGAGTTATCCTAGAGGTTGATATAATACTCACCTGTATCCTTAGTGATGGACTATAAGTCTTCCATGCTTATTATAGGGTTAACTCCTCACTAGCATGTTGAAGCTCTCCTCACATAGTGGATTTGTGGTTTTAGGTTGAGTTTTCTCCCTTTGATAACAAAAGACCTTAAGGCTTTTGATCAATCAATTCACCAACTTCTTTTGAGATTTTTACCCCAAACTACGAGGTTTTGATCCTACTCTTTTTTTTAAGATGGTACGTAGGTAATGGGTTTATCCATTCAAACACAAAATTGTAAACAAATTGTATATTCTTTTCTCATTTCCCCCAAGTCATGTTTGCACAAATATTTTTCACAAATACCAACCTACCTTACAACATTTGTGAAAAGGGATCCCTTAGAGTACTAAGGATGTTTTGGGTGCTTAAAACCTTCCCATTGCATAACCAACCCCCTTACCCAGATCTCTGACATTTTTATTAGTTTTTTATTCGATAAAACTTCTCGATTTTTGTTCGCTTTCTAACCTTTCCTTTGGATAAATAGAAGTGCGGTGGAGACTAAAATTGTATGATTTACTTTTGATTTAGTAAATAAATCTAAAGGTATTGAATACCCCGCTACAAAGTCCATGAGTGAGGACGCCTTTGAGGCCATATTTGTACTTCTCATCTATGGGCTAGTGTTATTCCCCAACATCGACAATTTTGTGGATGTGAATGCTATTAGAATTTTCTCTACTCTTAATCCCGTTCCTACTCTGTTGGGTGACACTTATTTCTCTTTGCATATGAGGAATGCAAAGGGTGGTGGTACCATTGTGTGTTGTTTGCCTCTGTTGTACAAGTGGTTTATTTCACACTTGCCACAGACGCTCGCCTTCAACGAGAACACAGGATGTCTACGGTGGTCCACGAGACTTATGTCTCTCACTAATGATGATATCTCTTGATATAACCGTGTATATGATGGTGTGCAGATTATTGACTCTTGTGGTGAATTCTCCAATGTGCCTCTTCTTGGTACATGTGGTGGGATTAACTACAACCCTATTTTGGCACGTCGTCAGCTTGGGTTCCCCTTAAAGGATAAACCTAATAACATTTTGTTAGAAGGTGTGTTTTTTCAAGAGGGTAAAGATCCCCAAAACTTGAAGGGCAGGATGGTCCGCGCTTGGCGCAAGATTCATAGGAAGGGAAGGAAAGAGCTTGGTCCGAAGAATTGTATTGCTTTGGAACCTTATACCTCGTGGGTGAGGAGGAGAGCTTATGAGTACCGCATGCCCTATGACTACCCGAGACCTACACCTATGGTTACGGGTGGGCCTTCAACCCTCCCAAACCAAGGAGTAGAGGAGTTGAGAGATGAAGACCGTTCGCGTGCTTGGGTCCATGAGCGAGAGGAGCTACTTCAGCAGCTTAGAGATAAGGATGCGTTGATAAAGTTTCTGGAGCATCAGGTTATCGACGAACCTGATGATGTGGTGACTTCTCTTCTTCCTCAGTCTTCCAGGTTTTGGAAGAGGAAGTATGATCGACTCGCCAAGGAGAAGGCAGATATGGAGGAAGCCTATGAGAGAGAAGTGAAGAGGCTTCGTGCAGCTTATCTTCCAGTCTCGAGAGCTTTGGACGATTGTTTCTAGGGTTCCATAGGATGTTCATTTTCCTTCTCTCTTTTATTGTATTTGGGTTACCAAGACTATACTTCTTTTGTGTAAATAATTTCCATATATAACTGATACGATTATTCCATTATATGTCTAAATGATTAATATTTCCAAATATTTGCAAATAGATCTCTAAAAGTTCCTCTGATTAAAATAAAATCATATGCACAAGCATTGCATGCATCATATGCATAAGCAGGTTTTGTTCCAGGGCTTCTTGTTCAGTGGTCTAACTCTGTGTTCTTCATTTATTTTGAAGACAAGCTGACGCACCGGTATTACACCAGAGCCAACTCATCAAAGCTAATGGATCACCTCGAGCAGGAGATTAGAGAACTCAAGGAGGAAGTGGCAAGATTGACTGCCCTGATGGAGTCATTCTTGGCCGTCCAAAGCTAGTCTTCTCCAACGCCTTCAACTCCTCCCCAGAGGACGGTCATTTCAGAGGTTGCTTCCTCTACCGTGCCTGTTGCTAGTGGTCACTTTGCTTCGTCTGCTATGTCAGCTGGGTTTCCCTAGGGGATGCCCGCCAATTTTGTTCCAGAGGGTCTCGCCCCTACATTTGCTTCTCTGCCGGCATCTATCCCGGTCCTTGCTCTGCCACCTCCAGTCGTGCATACTTTGCCGAGAGTTGATGAAACCATTTATCACTCTGAGCCATCTGAGGGCCCAAATGTGTAAGAGAAAATGGACCCTATGAATGATCAATTCCTTGAGCTGCCCAAGGAACTGAAAACTCTTAGGGTGAAGGACCTCTTCGGCAAATCTACTGCTGAGGTATGCCTCGTGCCTAATGTCAAGATTCCTATCAAATTCAAAGTGCCTGACTTTGAAAAGTACAAAGGAAACACTTGCCCGCTCAGCCATCTTGTGATGTACGCACGCAAGATGTCGACTCAGACCGACAATGATCAACTCCTGATCCACTACTTCCAAGACAACCTATCCGGTGCCGCTTTGAGATGGTACATGGGCCTGGATAGTGCGAACATCCGCTCCTTCAACGACCTTGGTGAAGCTTTCGTCAAGCAGTACAAGTATAATGTTGATATGGCTCCTGATAAGGACTAACTGAGGGCTATGTCCCAGAAGGAGAAAGAAACATTCAACGAGTACGCCCAGAGGTGGCGTGAATTGGCTGCACAGATTGTGCCCCCGCTCGAAGAGAAAGAAATGACGAAGATCTTTCTCAAGACTTTAAGCTCTTTCTACTACGAGCGGATGATTGTTAGCGCTCCTTCTGATTTCACCGAGATGGTGAACATGGGGATGTGTTTAGAAGAGGGAGTCAGGGAAGGGCGTCTAACTAGAGAAGAAGGCTCATCTGCCAAACGTTATGTGGTGTTTGCCAAGAAGAAAGATGGAGAGGCGCATGTTGTGACCTCCCATGAAAACCCAAGAAGACCCTCTGTAAAGAGGAAGACTCTACGTCCCGCCAGTAACCAGCACCAGGTGGCTCATATAGCACCTGCGTTCAAAGAGAATCAACATTATCAGCATCAGAACCAGCAATATCAACATCAACAATATCAACATCAACAGCATCGTCCGCAACAGCAGGTCTACCAGCCTCGAAACAACAATCAAACCAACACTAGCTATGATAGGAAGAGGGTCACTTTTGATCCTATTCCAATGACCTATGTCGAGCTATATCCTTCACTGATTGAAAGGAAGCTGATTACTCCACGTGACCCACCTGCTGTACCGACCAACCCTCAGTGGTGGTTTAAGCCCGAGCTTCACTGTGTTTATCATTCCGGTGCTCCCGGACATGATGTGGAGAACTGTTACCCTCTCAAGACCAAGGTTCAAGACCTTGTTAGAAGCGGTATTTTATTTTTTCAGGACGTAGGTCCTAATGTGAAGAAGAACCGATTTCCCGAGCATGGGAAATCTGTTGTTAATATGGTTCAGGGTTTCCCTGGCAAATACAAGGTCAGATATGTCAGCCATATTAAACAATCTCTCGTCGAGATGCATAAACTGTTATGTGGATAGAATCACTACGAGCATGACCATGACAGTTGTCGTGTATGCACTATCAATGAGAGAGGATGTCGTCAAGTCAGGAAAGACATCCAAGAAATGCTGGATCAGGGGGTGATCGAGATACTTCAGAATCGTAATGAGGACGAAGTTAATGTTATATCACCTGTATTCAGAATACATGAGCCTGTTGTTGTCAGATATGATGGCAGCAAGCAAAAGGTCTCTTCTCCCTCTCTTATCATCAAGCCAGTTGGCCCTGTTCCATACTCTTCCAACAAGGTTGTTCCCTATCGGTACAATGCAGTTGCATTAGAATATGGGAAGGAGGTGCCTTTTCCCTCCACTTCTGTTGTGAGTATTGCTGATGTCAATGGTTTGACCCGCAGTGGTCGTGTTTTTTCGGCGCCGCCGAAACCCCAGGTTGACACCAGAAGAGTTGATGTTTTTGATAGTGTTGCCCGTCCTGTGGGGAATTCTTCTTCCTCTCCGAATCCGGCACTTGCTGTTGATAGATCTGCCGTGACTACTAGAGCTCATGTCCCTACTGGCCAGAATGGCGTGTTGAGAGAGGACTGTGATGAGATGCTGAGGCTCATCAAGAGAAGCGAATATAATGTTGTGGATCAGCTTCTACAAACGACTTCAAAGATACATGTGATGTCTTTGTTGATGAACTCTGAGCCACACCGTGAAGCTTTGTAGAGGGTGTTGGACATGGCATACGTGGATCACAATGTCACCATAAAACAGTTTGATAGCATTGTTGCAAACATTACTTCTTGTAACAACCTGAGCTTCTATGATGTTGATCTTCCCGAAGAGGGAAAAAACCACAATTTGGCACTTCACATTTCAATGAACTGCAAGGATGATGCCTTGTCTAATGTGCTGGTAGACACAGGATCATCACTGAATGTGTTGCAAAAATCCACTATGGCGAAACTTTCATACCAGGGGCCTCCCGTGAGGCAGAGTGGAGTGGTTGTTAAAGCTTTTGATGGATCCAGAAAGACTGTGATTGGCGAGGTTGAGCTCCCAATCAAGATAGGACCTAGTGATTTCCAAATCACTTTCCAGGTCATGGATATCCACCCATGATATAGCTGTCTGTTGGGCAGACCATGGATTCACGAGGCAGGTGCCGTGACATCCACCCTACACCAAAAGTTAAAGTTCATCAAGAACAAGAAGTTGGTGGTGGTAGGGGGAGAGAAGGCTCTCTTGGTAAGCCATTTGTCTTCCTTTTCTTACATTGATGCTGAGGATGAGGTTGGGATGCCGTTCCAAGCCTTGTCTATTGCTGAGCCATCTAAGAAAGGAAATTCTTCATTTGCGTCCTACAATGATGCGAAGTTTTCCATTGAGCATGGCGCAACTACTGGTTTAGGACAAATGATTAAGCTGGAAGATAATAAATCCCGGGCTGGCATAGGGTACTCCTCAGGCACTGTCAACAAGCACGGTCTGTTTCAGAGTGGTGGTTTCATCCACACAGTCGAAGACCAAGAGGCTGCTGCCATAGTGAAGGATGATGCAGAGGAAGATTCTGGCAACTTTGTCATCCCTGGAGGAGTCTGCAATAATTGTGTCGCTGTTGATGTTCCAACAGTTGTCCATAAGTCCACGTAATGTTCTTTTTTGTTTAAAAACCCTTCTCCCATGCCAAAAGGAGAAGTGATGACATTGTTGGCACATAAATACAATGATATTCATTCAATAATTACATGTTAAATGTTTTTTTTTCCAAATTATTTTCACTTTTTGCTTTTTGCATGAAATTGGTGATCACAAAAAACCCTAAAAAAGAATAAAGTCAATCTTTTCATCTGCATAATGATTTGCTTTGCCTGAATTCTAAAATCTCTTTTATATCCAAAATTATTATGCAGGTTGATCAAACCCATTGAACATAATGATCCAACACCATCTCCCAACTTTGAATTCCCTGTATTTGAGGCCTAAGAAGATGATGTTGAAGGGATTCCTGATGAGATTGCCCGTTTGCTTGAGCACGAAGAGAAGATCATTCAGCCACATCTTGAGAATCTGGAAACAATCAACTTGGGGTCTGAAGATTGTGTTCGTGAGGTGAAGATTGGGGCACTCCTGGAAGAGTCTGTTAAGAAGGGATTGATTAAGTTTTTTACGAGAATATGTCGACGTCTTTGCCTGGTCATATGAAGACATACCTGGTTTGGATACTGATATCGTGCAACATTTCCAGCCTTTGAAGCCTGAGTGTGTGCTTGTGAAGTAGAAGCTCAGAAGAACTCATCTTGATATGATAGTGAAGATTAAAGAAGAAGTTCAGAAGCAAATTGATGTGGGGTTTCTGGTGACTTCTACATATCCTCAATGGGTGGCCAATATTGTGCCCGTGCCTAAGAAAGATGGAAAAGTCCAAATGTGTGTGGACTATAGAGACTTGAATAAAGCTAGTCCGAAAGATGATTTTCCTCTACCACACATTGATATGTTGGTAGATCATACAGTTAAGTTTAATGTGTTCTCATTTATGGACGGGTTTTCCGGATATAATCAGATCAAAATGGCACCCGAGGATATGTAGAAGACAACATTCATCACACCTTGGGGAATATTCTGTTATCGAGTGATGCCCTTCGGTTTGAAGAACGTCGGAGCCACGTATCAATGCGCTATGACTACCTTGTTTCATGATATGATGCACAAGGAGATCGAGGTATATGTTGATGATATGATTGCAAAGACAAGAACGGAAGTTGAACATGTAGACAACTTGTTGAAGCTTTTTCAGCGTTTGAGGAAGTACAAACTCCGTCTGAATCCTAACAAGTGTACATTTGGAGTCTATTCCGGCAAGTTATTGGGCTTTATTGTCAGTGAGAGAGGTATTGAAGTTGATCCCGCCAAGGTCAAAGCAATACAAGAAATGTCTGCGCCCAAAACTGAGAAGCAAGTCCGAGGTTTTCTTGGTCGCTTGAATTATATTTCCAAATTTATATCCCACATGACTGCCACATGTGCGCCAATATTCAAGCTCCTTCGAAAAGATCAGCGTCATGATTGGACCAAGGATTGCCAGAAGGCCTTTGACAGTATCAAAGAGTATATGTCCGAGCCTCCGATTCTGTCTCCGCCTGTGGAAGGGAGACCCTTGATTATGTATCTGACAGTTCTTGAAGACTTTATGGGTTGTGTATTGGGTCAGCAAGATGAATCAGGGAAGAAAGAGTATGATATATACTATCTGAGTAAGAAGTTCACTGATTGTGAGTCTCGATACTCAATGCTTGAGAAAACATGTTGTGCTTTGGCTTGGGCCGCTAAGCGTTTACGCCAGTATATGTTAAATCATATGACTTGGTTGATATCCAAAATGGATCCAATCAAGTATATCTTTGAGAAGCCTACTTTAACTGGGAGGATTGCCCGTTGGCAGATGCTGTTGTCTGAGTATGATATTGAGTATCGAGCTCAGAAAGTTATTAAAGGTAGTATCTTGGCTGACCACTTGGCACATCAACCAATTGAGGATTATCAGTCTGTTCAGTACGACTTCCTGATGAGGAGATTATGTATTTGAAGATGAAAGATTGTGATGAGCCTACGCTCGATGAAGGACCAGAGCCTGGTTCCCGATGGAGCATGGTGTTTGATGGCACTGTAAATCAATATGGAAATGGTATTGGGGCAGTGATTATTACTCCTCAGGGCAAACAATTTCATTTTACAGCCAGGCTAAATTTCAAATGCATGAATAATATGGAGGAGTATGAGGCCTTTATTATGGGTTTAGAAGAATGTATTGATCTTAGGATCAAACATCTTGATGTTTATGGTGATTCGGCCCTTGTTGTTAATCAGATTAAGGGTGAATGCGAGACGAATCAGCCTGGCCTCATCCCCTATAGAGATTATGCAAGGAGGATTTCAACTTTCTTTACTGAGGTTGACTTCCATCATATTCCTCGAGATAAAAATCAGATGGCAGATGCACTCGCTACGCTTGCTTCAATGATTGTGGTGAAATTCTGGAATGAAGTCCCCAATATTACTATGATGCGCTTGGATAGACCAGCTCATGTATTTGCAGTGGAAGAAGTGAAAGATGATAAGCCATGGTATTAGGATATCAAGTGTTCTCTTCAGAGTCAGATTTACCCGTCTGGGGCATCTGTTAAAGATAGGAAGACTTTGAGGAGATTATCTAGCAGTTTCTACCTCAATGGCGATGTGCTTTATAAGAGGAATTTTGACATGGTTCTGCTCAGATGCGTGGATAGACACGAAGTAGACCTGTTAATGACTAAAGTCCATGAGGGTTCATTTGGTACTCATTCCAATGGACATGCCATGGCGAAGAAGATGTTGAGAGCAGGCTATTATTGGCTGACAATGGAGTGTGACTGCTGCAAGTATGTGAAGAAATGCCACAAGTGTCAGATTTATGCGGATAAGATTCATATTCCCCCGACACTTCTGAATGTGATTTCATCACCATGGCCTTTCTCTATGTGGGGAATTTACATGATTGGCATGATAGAGACAAAGGCGTTGAATGGTCACAGATTTATTCTTGTAGCAATTGATTACTTCACCAAGTGGGTCGAAGCAGCATCATATGTGAACGTGACCAGGCAGGTGGTTGTGAAGTTTATCAAGAATCAACTCATATGTCGTTATGGTGTGCTAGACAAGATCATTACTGATAATGGATCTAACTTGAACAACAAGATGATGAAAGAGCTCTGTAGCGAGTTCAAGATTGGACATCATAATTCTTCTCCCTACAGACCCAAGATGAATGGGGTTGTTGAAGCTGCTAACAAGAACATCAAGAAGATTATTCAGAAGATGGTTGTTACGTACAAAGATTGGCATGAGATGCTACCATTTGCTTTGCATGGTTATAGTACTTAGTCCGCACTTCAACAAGGGCAACCCCTTTCTCTCTTGTATATGGCCTGGAGGCTGTGCTCCCCATGGAGGTTGAGATCCCATCAATGAGAATCTTAATGGAAGCCAAGTTGACTGAGGATGAATGGGTTCAGAGTCATTATGACCAGCTGAATTTAAGACAAGAGAAGAGATTGACTGCCATGTGCCATGGTCAGTTATATCAGCAAAAGATGAAGAAAGCCTTTGATAAGAAGGTCAAGCCTCGTGTGTTTCGAGAAGGTGACCTCGTGCTCAAGAAAGTTTTGTCTTTCGCGCCCGATTCCATGGGCAAGTGGACTCCAAACTATGAAGGTCCATATGTTGTCAAGAAAGCCTTTTCAGGCGGTGCTTTGATACTTACAACTATGGATGGGGAGGATTTCACCCGTCCTATGAATTCAGATGCAGTCAAGAAATACTTTGCCTAAAATAAAAACAGAATAGCTCGCTAAGTTGAAAACCTGAAAGGGCGGCTTAGGCAAAAATGAGCGTCTCGGTGGATTGAAAACCCGAAAGGGCGATCCAGGCAAAAGTTAGAGACATGAAAATATGTATATATATCCCGCTAGATTGAGTACCTCACCCTATGGCAATCTAGGAAAAAATTAGGGATTTGGCAAGTAACTACATCCTGACAAGACTTTGTCCTACCAACTGTCATCTATCAAAGATTCTCGCTCAGTCATCGTCAACTGAAGCTTCAAATACATTGGATTCAGAGTTGGTGGAGAAATGGTCATTATGTTCAATGTAGCCCTTTTCCAATATATATCACCAATTTCAAATTTGTAAAGATCCATGGAGTCTTGCCATTTGCAGACTACCATTCCATCAAATAAATTTGAACCTTTATCCAATTCTCTGGACTCTTATTTGTTTTTGTTCAACAAATATTTCCATGTTTTAATTGATAAATATCATTGTTTTAAATAAATAAATTTTTTATAAAAGTGTTTTTAAACAAAGTGAACATTCACAAAAGACTAAAAGGATAATTGAAATATCCTCAGTGCTCTCCCAAGGATAGTGTGATCTCCAAAAGGGTAAGACATTTGTTCATATTCGTAGCATATCTGTATCTTCTTCATCATCTTTCAGGTTGTCTCCTCAATGAGAACAGGAAGGTAATACTCCACCAAGATCCCCTGAGAGTCTGAAGTTTGGTCTCAATCTTCTAACTCTTCAATGGGTTTGGTTCTAGCATCTGTGTTTTATCAATTATATGCTTGTTATTCCTTGTGTGGATTGACCTAAAATCCCTTATAGATTGATGAATTGACATGCTATCTTCTTTCGAGGAAATTGGTCTTCCCTTATTCAGATTGGAAATCCCCCGCATAGTGAGCAGGAAATCCCAACATGAGAGGAATTTTCAACAAGTTGGTTTGTAGCTTATCCCCTGTGGATTCACCTACATGGATCTCTAGCAGGTTTGCCTCCTGTTCATCCTCAGCAGGGTTATTCACGTTAGGTTTCCCCAGTTTGGTCACCAGCAGGTTATCTCCAGCTGATCGCCTACAGGCCATCCCCGGTTCAGCCATCAGAAATTTTCCCTAGTGGAGTCGCCTGATCAAAGCCTGATTGTTGTTATTTCCTCCTTCTCGGATAATTTTCCTCCTAGCAGAGCGGGTGATGAAAATGTTTATTTTCTATCCCCAGTGGAGCGTTGTTTCTCTTTTCCTCGGCAGAGATTGTTTCTCCAACAGTATGAGGAAATGTGTTGGTTATTGGAACTTTTGTGTGTGGTGGTTATTCCCCACAGAGTTTCGTATCTTGTCTTGGTTTTTCCCCAGTAGAGTTACTTCTACGATGGAATCTCATCTGTGTGGTTCCCCCAGCTAAGGCTCTACCTAACCCTAGTTCGACTTTGGAACTCTAAGGAGGATGTGTTGTCTTCTTCCCCAGCGGAGTGTTTGGTGTTGTCTACGCAACAGAGACGTTCCTTCCGTGTTTAGACGTGAATACTTGTTTGATGTGCTTCTATTTGGTGGTTGTTCGCCACAGAATTCCACATCACCCCCTGATAAGATCCCTAGTAGATTTCTTCTCTGATTGATCTTATCTTTGTTTTTGCGTACTGTTGGAAGATCCCCAGCTTTGGTGGTTGAGATCCTTTGCTTATTCCCAACAGTGGTCTCTAATCCCCGACGATCCTTCTTATTCCCCTGGCAGTGGTCTTTGTCCCTGGCAGCATCTTCGCTCGATCTTCAGTGGTGATTAGTTTCTTGGTACCTGTTGCCCCCGCCAGAATGGATTTTCTCCAGTGGACCTGGCTTTCTCTTTTGAGATGTAGTACCAGATGTCTGTCCATTGATTCTTGGACCTGTTTGTGTTATATATATATCTGTTTGTCAGCATTTATCATAAACCACGCATATACATGCATAATTATAACATTCAGATATTCATGTTGCATTCTTTGCCATATATCTTTTTTTTGTTATCTCCTACTATTTGGTAATACATATTTCCCCAAGCAGATGATTGTGTCTGATCTCTCCACATAGAGTCAGCCCCATAGGCAGAAAGTGCCAATCCTTTCTTCTATATTCCCCACTGAGGCATGTCCTCATGGATGATTATTGTTTCAGTTTCCTCCCAAAACATGTATTGGGATGGAATTACTCCCCTGAGTTATATCCTCATTGGGTTGAGTCTTGTTTCATTGTGTCTCTCTATTTTTTCCTAGATTGACTACTGTTGTTATCTCTCCTGCACTCCCTTGTGGTTCAGGTGACCAATTATTCAGTAAACAGTAATTGTTCATTCTCTACCCAGTGGGTGTTGTGGCTTTCTACTCAGTAACCGATAGTTGTAAGTCCTATTTCTGTGGTTTACTACCCAGTAACCGGTATTTGTAAACCCTATTTTATCCCCTTGCAGAGTTAACCCTTGCTTGTTGTTCATCCTAACCGATGACGGTTACTCTCTTCTTTGGTTTTTTACCCAGTAAACCGGTAGATGTAATCCTTTCCTTGTTGATTATCTTTATCCAATATTCGGTGTTGATATTCCTTCGTTTTTGAGTATACCACCCAGTAACCGGTGATATATCTCTTGAATAATTGCTCTGATCAAGTAATTTATCCCCAGCAAGTTATCTTTCATTTACCCTTGTTTAGTAATGATTGTTTCTCCCCTTGATTGGTCATCATTTTGTACCCAGTAGTCGGTATCCCGATGTCCTTTCTTTTCGGTCGATTTATCCTTTATTAACCCAGTAACCGGTTGTGGAGAATCTTCCATGCGAGTATATTATCTAAGTTCTGACGGTAATAGATAATATATCTCATGCGCTCTTCAGTCGAAGTCTATTTTCTTCCTCAGTCAAGCAAGATTCATATTTCCTTATGGAATCGAATATCCATCTTGTAATCGAGTTTTCTTTTTCAGCTCTCCTTTCGGATGATGAGTGTTTTGGACATATTCCCCAATTCACGCCTGGTTGTTCACCCAGTAACCGGTATCCCTGGTGTTCCTTCCTTTCTGCTCCCTGTTATGACTTTTGTCCCCTGTAGAGTCAGATTTTCCTGAGATGAAATATACCTTTTTAGGTTTTCCTCAGATATTTTTGGATGATTGGTATCTCTCACCCTTATACCGGTCTTAGATATTCATTCTCCTCGAGCGTGTTGTTCTCTCACCCTTACACTGGTGTTTTGATCACATGTCTCTTTGAGCTTATTACCCAATAACCGGTAATACCTCATTTGTTTCTTCCTCAGCTGAGTCCCTTTGTGGACATCCCCATCTGAGTACGGATTTTTATCTGAGATATCCTTTATGGATAGTTTGTTGTATTGGCATATTCTCCAATACATGCATCTTTGCGTCAGCTCGAGTCTTTCCATTGATTTATTTTCATGGAATTCCTTCATGTCCCCCAACTAATTTTTAGTCGTGACCTACTCACACATTTTATCCCTTTATTCCCCAGTAAAGTCCCCCAGAGTCTCTGTCCCATTTATGAGTGTATTACTCATGGATTTTCAGTTCCTCTTGATTTCTTTCTTTGTGGAAATATATCCCCACAGAGTATTGACTTTTTCATAACATACATTTGCATCATGAGGTCTCTTAGGGACCAAAATTCGTCTCTTTGTTATTATTTAAGCCCATTTTACCTCGTCGAGACGAAGATTTTAACCTTCATATCTCCGGCTAGAATGACCTTAAATAGGGGCATCTGTAAGACCCTAATTTTAACCCTAATATCCCTCATGGCATCATATCATTGCTCATTGCATTTGCCTCAAGGATCATAGCATCTTGGCTCCTTTCCCTAGGGTTGGGACTTGTGTGAGTTGGTTTGAGACCACCAAGCATGCTTGAATTGTATATTATTTCTTTTCTTATTTTTTTTACTAACCAAAAGCACAAAAATATGTCACTAACTTTGTTTCTTTTGAAGCTTGAGCAATCATGTGATCCAAGGCTCCTAGGAGACCCCTATGCCCATTGAAGTGGCCAAATGAAGTT
This sequence comes from Lathyrus oleraceus, assembly GCF_024323335.1. NCBI lineage: Eukaryota > Viridiplantae > Streptophyta > Magnoliopsida > Fabales > Fabaceae > Lathyrus > Lathyrus oleraceus. Next base: position 307,767,201 of record NC_066580.1, read on the forward strand.
GGAAGCAAGCATGAAAATGGTTCACAAAGATCTCAATCATCATATATGTATTCCAAGTATCTCAATTTGTCAATTTGATAAAGATAAACCAAGGGGCTTGAGGATTGTTTCCCAAGGAAACCCTAATTCAACTATGCATTGACTGTGCCTTGCTCATGAAGCAACCTCAACCCATGATCAAATATAAGCAAGGGAAGTTATTTAATTCATCATTTTATGCATATTTGAGCTCATGTGAGTGTCCTAAATCATTTGTTCACCAAGATTGGAAGTTTGGACTTGAGAAGTTGACCGGTCAAATCATTTGACTATTTTGAAATCCACTGAGACCTAACTTTTGATGTCTTTGTCAAATGAAGATGACCCCAAGAGAAACAATGTTTTTAAGAACCATATGAAAAACTTTCATGTTCATCAAAAATCCATTTGAAACATGGAAGGTCATCATTAATTTCAAAACATTATAGGTCATTTTGACTAAAACCCTAATTTTGGGTCAACTTCCCAAATACCTAACTCCTTCATTGTTTATGATTTTGAGGTGGGACAAAGTGAATTGGAAAATTTAATATGTATACTTCAATTTTTATGTTGAAAAAAAATTCATAATCCTAAAATAAACACATGTGATAATACAAAACATTATAGGTCACTTTGGACCAAAGTCATTGAAATGTGAAAAAGTCCAACTTCAAGTGCCCGTAACTTTCTCATAAAAAATCCAAATGATGCAAAATTTAAGTCCAAATTGATTGTATTGAAAATACATACAACTTTGATGTTTAAGGTTTTGTCATTTGAGGCTTGTATCATGAAACAGAAGGGCTTGAAGTTGATCCATTTTGGTAAATTTTCCATATACATGTTTTGTACCTTGAACTTCATGATCAGTTTTCAATATTTTCCCAACTCCAAATGGATTTTTGTTCAACATAACATTTGTTCCTTATGTCAATACCTTTCCAACCATTACCAACATGCTTATGTTTCAATTTTGCAAATGTCATTTTCGAAGAGGTGAAGTTTTATGATCATTTATGAAAACCATGTTGAATCTTTGTGCACAAGCTAATAGAATGAAATCTGCACGTCCAAACCATATCACATTTATCTCACCTTGCATTTGCAATTGCTTTTGGGCCTCCCATGCGCCTGTACAGGCCCAAGCATGGAGGACCCACCTTCACATGCACACGAGTTTCTTCATGCATAGCATCATCCTTACCTATAAATAGAAGGCTTCATTCACTTCAAACTTCAACCTAAAGGCGCCTGGAGTTCTGCACAATTGAATCCCTAACCCTCACTCAAAGGAATTTTGATTTTTCTCTCAATTTTTCAAGTTCAATTTTCAACTTCATTGGTTGATCTTTGAACTTCAATTCCTTAGCCTAGCTTCTTTGTTACCTCAAGAGCAAGCTGCATCAAAGAATTGGAGTGGATCAAGCATTGAAAAGCTTCACTTCAAAGGTTGATTCTCAAACTATTTTCATTCGAATCTCCTTGGATATTGATCATTTTTTGTATTGGTTGGTACCTCTGAGGTCCTCATGTGAGAGGCAATTGGTTTATGCTTTTAATTTTGTGAATTGAGCAAACTCAGATTGAACACCTCATTCTTCTATCTCAGATTTCTCCTTTTATGAGAGTCTAGAGTAGAAACTAAGGTTACAGGGGTGATGTACATCACCCCAGCTTTCGAATGATGTATGGATCGTGAGTTTTGGTGAAGGTTTGAAAACCTGCAACTCTAGCCGGAACAGTGAGTCTCATCGGAGAAGACGGTGGTTTCCACCACCGTCCCCACGTGGATGAGTTCCTGGCCATTGGATCTGTTGCTTCTAATCTAATCTGGACTCTTGGTTTGGTTGACTTCATTTAATACCATATGTGATGCTTTTGACTGGAGTCTATCATGAGCGCGCGCTACACTGCCTTCTGATCAGCCACGTCATTTAATGAGCTTTGATCAGACGCTCCCTGATTTTTCCTAATTTCTGAATTTCCATTTTAATTTCTTTTATTCCATTTTATTTTAAAAATTCATAACTTCTTTATTTGGAATCACAAAAACATGAGACCAATTGCAAAAAATTTCTCTTAAATTCTAGTTTCTAAAAATGACTTTTAATTATTTTTGTGATTCCATTTAATATTTTTTGTGAATTATTTCTTTTCTGGTTATTTTTAATTCATTTAAAATACTTTTCAATATTCAAAAATGCCAAAAATATTTTCTTAACATCTTTGAATGATGATGGATCTATGAAAAATATTCTCATCAATTTCTTAATTGATTTGATATTTATTTGAGATTTTAATTCAATTATGTTATTTTTCTTCATTTTTAATTGTTTAAAATTAGTTTCTGTTTTCAAAAAATGATGAAATTTTTTGTCAAACATTGTTTGACCATGTTAGACTTATGATGATCCAATTGGACTTTTCCAAGTTGATTTGAATTGGATTTGAAGTTTGACCTTTATTTGTTTATTTTAATTCAAGTATTATTTTAATTCCAAAAAAATACCAAAATATTTTAATGTTTCTTGACTTCTAAGCTTCATCTAACTTCTGTTTACCATTGATTGGGGTTGATTTCATTCATGCTTGGTCAATGTGCTTTGCTAATGTCATTTGAATTTCAATTATGTACATTCCATTTCTTCTTCTTCTTCTTCTTCTTTTTTCTTTTTGATCAATGAGTTAATGATTGGTGGTTAGCCTTGACATATGAGGGGCTTAACCTTCTTTGATCCAAATCAAATTCATCTTGATCAAAGATCAAGTGAATTGCTTTGCATTAGAGATAGTTTGCTTCTTGGTCAAGCAAAAAAAAAAACCTAAATCCATACAAGATCATTCTTCTTTTCTTTTGGCATGGCAAGTTGTAGGAGTTTGGCTTACTAGTCATGGTCTCTAAATTGTGTTTGTTTGCCTATAGTTTTATTGACCGGCCTCAGATAGGTGTGACTACTACATTAGTCCACTTACGATTGCTTAACATAGCGCTAAATTGCCTTATGGCACACCAACACTAACTACTAATCACTAACTTTTAATTCAAGCATTTAATTCTTGCAATTTACTTTAATGCAATTTAATTTCTTGCTCATTAATTCATTTGCCTTTGCCCTTTGCTCACTTGAGCTCATGTTTATGTTAATGCAATTAGCTTTTTGCTCACTTAAGCACATTATTGTGTATATATTATTTCCTTGTGCTTGTTTTGTTTGTGTGAACCCAATGCAAATGGAGGAAGGACTTAGATTTAGGACCTTACGTATGCTAAATGGAGTTTCAAGAGCATCTAGGCCTCTTGCCTTTAGAATGCTAAATATGTTGAAGAGCAACTAGGCCTCATACCTTTAGAATGCTTAATCTTGAAGATGAATTGAAATGACCCTAATTCTAAACTCACTCTTGTCCATTCTTTTATTTGCATTGTGGAACTTTTTGATTTGTGTGGTCTTGTGTGATAGGGATCCTAAACTTGAGCCAATTAGAAGGACCATTGTCATGGACATCCAAGATAAGAGATACAAAAGCCAATTGGAAGATTCTTAGGAGCTTGATTGATATTTGCTTGATTGCTTTAGTTATTTGCTGATTGCTTGCTAAATCCAAAGGAAAGGAGCAACTTGGATCACCTTTATGATCTAAAGAAGAGAACTCCAAGTGGTTTTATTTCTCTTCCCTCATCTTTGCATGTTTAGGACCTAGCCCTTCTCTTCTTCTCTCAACTCTAACTCAAGCCAAACTTTTTGTGCAAACATTAACATTGTTTTCAAAATTAGAAACCTAGGCACTATGCCTTTGATTTTTCAAACTCTTTTCATAACACATATTTTGAATTGAATCTTAAGTCAACTTTGACCTTATTTTGTGAATACTTTTCATTTGTAAATCCAACTCAGTCAAACCATTTTGTGGTTCCAACGACCATTTATGATAAAGATTTTCATAAACATTAGCTATTAGGTTTGAGTTATCATAGAGGTTGATATAATACTCACCTGTATCCTTAGTGATGGACTATAAGTTTTCCATGCTTATTATAGGGTTAACCCCTCACTAGCATGTTGAAGCTCTCCTCACATGGTGGATTTGTGGTTTTAGGTTGAGTTATCTCCCTTTGATAACAAAAGACCTTAAGGCTTTTGACCAATCAATTCACCAACTTCCTTTGAGATTTTTACCCCGAACTACGAGGTTTTAATCCTACCTCTGTGATGGTACATAGGCAATGGGTTCATCCATTCAAACACAAAATTGTAAATAAATTGTATATTCTTTTCTCATCTCCCCAATCGTGTTTGCACAAATATTTTCACAAATACCAACCTACCTTACAATATTTATAAAAAGAGCTCCCTTAGAGTACTAAGGATGTTTTGGGTGCTTAAAACCTTCCCATTGCTTAACCAACCCCCTTACCCAGATCTCTGACATTTTTATTAGTTTTTTACTTGATAAAACTTCTCGATTTTTGTTCGCTTTCTAACCCTTCCTTTGGATAAATAGAAGTGTGGTGGCGACTCGAATTGTATGATTTACTTTTGATTTAGTCAATAAATCTAAAGGTAACGAATACCCCGCAACAACAACCACAACAACAACATCGTCAACAAAAATAGGCTTACCGGCCACGCAACAATAATAACGCCAGCACCAGCAACTATGAGAGGAAGAGGGTGACTTTTGACCCAATTCCTATGACCGATGCTGAATTGTATCCTTCCTTAATCGATAGGAAGTTGATAACTCCACGAGATCCTCCTGTTGTGCCAACCAATCCTAAATGGTGGTACAAGCCCAAACTTCACTGTGTATAGCATTTCGGTGCTCCTGGACATGACGTGGAGAATTGTTTTCCTTTGAAGACCAAGGTGCAAGACCTTGTGAGGAGTGGGATACTATTCTTTGAGGATGTAGGCCCGAATATCAAAAAGAACCCATTTCCCGAGCATGGGAAGCCAACTGTCAATATGGTTCAGGGGTGCCTTGGCAAATACAAAGTCCTTTATATGAATGACATAAGGCAGTCCTTGGTAGAGATGAATAAGCTATTGTGTGAACACAGTCATTATGAGCATGATCATGATAGGTGCCAGGTGTGCACTATCAATGAAAGAGGATGTCGTCAAGTGAGGAAGGACATCCAAGAGGTGTTAGACCAAGGGATGATTGAGATACTTTAGAATTATAATGAGGATGAAGTTGATGTTATCACTCCAGTATTCAAGATTCCTAATCCTGTTGTCATTAAGTATGATGGCCGCAAGAAGAAGTTGGTGCCAACTCTTGTGATCAAGCCAGCGGGCCCTGTCCCGTATGTATAAGATAAAGCGGTCATGTACCGTTATAATGTTGTTATGCTAGAAGATGGGAAGGAGGTGTCGTTTCCCTCAACCTCTATCATAAGCATTTCCGATGTTAGTGGAGTGACCCGTAGTGGTCGTGTTTTCTCGGCTCAGCCGAAACCCCACGAAGACATCGTGAAGAGAGATGTTGTCAGTCCTGCCGGTCCTGTGGGGACTTCTTCTTCAAATCAATCTATTCCTGCTATGAAGGGTGTTGACCCTGTTGTTGACAAATCTGTTAAAGCTCCTATCCTGATCGGCCAATCTGGCATGTTGAGAGAGGATGGTGATGAGATGTTGAGGCTCATCAAGAGGAGTGAGTACAATGTTGTGGAACAGTTACTTCAAACTCCATCAAAGATATTTGTCCTATCTTTGTCAATGAATTCAGAGCCACACCGTGAAGCATTGCAAAGGGTGTTGGACGTGGCATACGTGGATCACAATGTCATGATTGAACAGTTTGATAACATTGTTACAAATATAACTAACTGCCTGCAACAATTTGAGCTTCTATGATGATGACCTTCCCGAGGAAGGAAAAGACCACAATTTGGCTTTACATATATCCATGAATTGTAAAGATGATGCCCTGTCCAATGTGTTGGTGGACACAGGGTCATCACTTAATGTATTGCCAAAGTCAACTCTTGCTAAACTTTCGTATCAAGGGCCTCCCATGAGGCAGAGTGGAGTGGTAGTAAACGCTTTTGATGGATCGCGGAAGACCGTGATCGGTGAATTAGACCTCCCGATCAAAATTGGACCTAGTGATTTCCAGATCACTTTCCAAGTTATGGACCTACATCCGCCATACAGCTGTTTGCTTGGTAGACCATGGATTCACGAGGCAGGTGCCGTGACATCCACCCTACACCAAAAGTTGAAGTTCGTCAAGAAAAAGAAGTTGGTGGTGATAGGGGGAGAAGGCTCTCTTGGTCAGCCATTTATCTTCCTTTTCATACATTGATGCTGAGGATGAGGTTCGAACTCTGTTCCAAGCTTTATCTATTTCCGAGCCTTCTAGGAAAGGGTTTTCTTCATTTGTCTCCTATAATGGCGCGAAGTTGGCCATCGAGCATGGTGCAACTAATGGTTTGGGGAAAATGATAAAGGTGGAAGATAATAAATCCCGGGTTGGTATAGGGTATTCTTCTAGTGTTTCTAATGATCTAGGGTTGTTTCAGAGTGGAGGTTTCATCCACACCGTTGAAGATCAGGAAGTTGCTGCCATCCTTGAAGAAGATGAAGAGGAAGACCTCGACAACTTTGTCATACCTGGAGGAATCTGCAATAATTGGGTCGCTATTGATGTTCCAACAGTTATCCATAAGTCAACGTAATGTGTTCATTTTGTTTAAAAACCCTTCTCCCATGCCAAAAGGAGAAGTGAAGACATAGTTGGCATAATTGATTAATACAATGATATTCATTCAATAATCGCATGTTAAATGTTTGTTTTCTCAAATTATTTTTTCCTTTTTGCTTTTTGCATGAAATTGATGATCACCATAAAACCCTAAAAAGAAAATAAAATCAATCTTTTCATCTGCATAATGATTTGCCTTGTTTGAATTCTGAGTTAGTCAAACCCATTGAACATAATGATCCAACACCATCTCCCAACTTTGAGTTCCCTGTATTTGAGGCAGAAGAAGATGATATTGAAGAGATTCCTGATGAGATTACCCGTCTGCTTGAGTACGAGGAGAAGATCATTCAGCCACATCTTGAGAATCTGGAAACAATCAACTTGGGGTCTGAAGACTGCATTCGTGAAGTGAAGATTGGGGCACTCTGTGAAGAGTCCGTTAAGAAGGGGTTGATTGAGTTGCTACGAGAATATGTCGACGTCTTTTCCTGGTCGTATGAAGACATGCCTGGTCTAGATACTGATATTGTGCAACATTTCTTGCCGTTGAAGCCTGAGTGTGTGCCTGTGAAGCAAAAGGTCAGAAGAACTCATCCTGATATGGCAGTGAAGATTAAAGAAGAAGTTCAAAAGCAAATTGATGCGGGGTTTCTGGTGACTTCTACATATCCTTAGTGGGTAGCCAATATTGTGCTTGTACCTAAGAAAGACGGAAAAGTCCGAACGTGTATGGATTACCGTGACTTGAATAAAGCTAGTCCAAAAGATGATTTTCCTCTACCACACATTGATATGTTGGTAGACAATACGGCTAAATTCAATGTCTTTTCATTTATGGATGGATTTTCCGGTTATAATCAGATTAAAATGGCACCTGAGGATATGGAGAAGACAACATTCATCACACATTGGGGAACATTCTGTTATCGAGTGATGCCCTTCGGTTTGAAGAACGCTGGAGCCATGTATCAACGTTATATGACTACCTTGTTTCATGACATGATGCACAAGGAGATCGAGGTATATGTCGACGATATGATTGCAAAGTCGAAAATGGAAGTTGAACATGTAGAACACTTGTTGAAGCTTTTCCAGCGTTTGAGGAAGTACAAACTCCGCTTGAATCCGAACAAGTGTACATTTGGAGTCCGTTCCGGCAAATTATTGGGCTTTATTGTCAGTGAGAGAGGTATTGAAGTTGATCCTGCCAAGGTCAAAGCAATACAAGAGATGCCTATGCCCAAAACTGAGAAGCAAGTTCAAGGTTTTCTTGGCCGCTTGAATTACATTTCGAGATTCATATCCCACATGACTGCCACATGTGCGCCTACATTCAAGCTCCTCCGGAAAGATCAACGTCATGATTGGACCAAGGATTGCCAAAAGGCCTTTGACAGTATCAAAGAGTATTTGTTTGAGCCTCTGATTTTGTCTCCACCTATTGAAGGGAGACCGTTGATTATGTACTTGACTGAGCTTGATGATTCCATGGGTTGTGTCCTTGGTCAGCAAGATGAATCAGGAAAGAAAGTATATGCAATATACTACTTGAGTAAGAAGTTCACCGACTGTGAGTCTCGGTACACAATGCTTGAGAAGACATGTTGTGCTTTGGCTTGGGCCGCTAAGCGTTTACGCCAGTATCTTGGCTGATCATCTGGCGCATCAACCAATTGAAGATTATCATTCTATGCATTACGACTTCCCTGATGAGGAGATTTTGTATTTGAAAATGAAAGATTGTGATGAACCTACACTCGATGAAGGGCCAGAGCCTGGTTCCCATTGAGGTATGATGTTCGATGGTGTTGTCAATCAGTATGGAAATGGTATTGGGGCAGTGATTATTACTCCTCAAGGCACACATTTTCCTTTTACAGCAAGGCTAACTTTCAAATGCACGAATAATATGGCGGAGTATGAGGCTTGTATTATGGGTTTGGAAGAATGTATTGATCTTAGGATAAAACATCTTGATGTTTATGGCGATTCGGCCCTTATTGCTAATCAGATTAAGGGTGAATGGGAGAGAAATCAGCCTGGCCTTATCCCATATAGAGATTATGCGAGGATGATTTCAACTTTTTTACTAAGGTTTACTTTCATCATATTCCTCGAGATGAGAATCGGATGGCGGATGCTCTCGCTACACTTGCTTCAATGATTGTTGTCAATTATTGGAATGAAGTCCCAAATGTTACCGTGATGCGCTTGGATAGACCAGCTCATGTGTTTGCAGTTAAGGAGGTGAAAGATGATCAACCGTTGTATTATGATATCAAGTGTTTTCTCTAGAGTCAAACTTACCCGCCTGGGGAATCTGTTAAAGATATGAAGACTTTGAGAAGATTATCTGGCAGTTTCTACCTTAATGGTGATGTGCTTTACAAGAGGAATTTTGACATGGTTCTGCTCAGATGCATGGATAGACACGAAGCAGACCTGTTAATGACTGAAGCCCATCAGGGTTCATTTGGTACTCATTCCAATGGGCATGCCATGGCGAATAAGATGTTGAGAGCAGGCTACTATTGGCTGACAATGGAGTCTGACTGCTGCAAGTATGTGAAGAAATGCCACAAGTGTCAGATTTATACGGACAAGATTCATATTCCCCCGACACTTCTGAATGTTATTTCCTCACCATGGCCTTCCTCCATGTGGGGAATTGACATGATTGGCATGATTGAACCTATGGCGTCGAACGGTCACCGTTTTATTCTCGTAGCCATTGATTACTTCACTAAGTGGGTTGAGGCGGCATCATATGCAAATGTGACCAGGAGGGTGGTTGTGAAGTTTATCAAGAACCAACTCATGTGCTGATATGGTGTGCCAGACAAGATCATTACTCATAATGGATCTAACTTGAACAATAAGATGATGAAAGACATGTGTAGCGAGTTCAAGATTGTACATCATAATTCTTCTCCCTATAGACCCAAGATGAATGGGGCTGTTGAAGATGATAACAAGAACATCAAGAAGATTATTCAGAGGATGGAAGTTACGTACAAAGGTTGGCATGAGATGCTGCCATTTGCTTTACATGGCTATCGTACGTCCGTCCGCGCTTCAACAAGGGAAACCCTTTTCTCTCTTGTATGTGGCATGGAGGTTGTGCTCCCCGTAGAGGTTGAGATCCCATCAATGAGTGTCTTGATCGAAGCCTTGACTGAGGCCGAATGGGTTCAGATTCGTTATGACCAACTGAATTTAATTGAAGAGAAGAGATTAACTGCCATATGCCATGGTTAGTTGTATTAACAAAGGATGAAGAAATCCTTTGATAAGAAGGTCAAGCCTCTTGTGTTCCGAGAAGGTGACCTCGTACTCAAGAAAGTCTTGTCTTTTACGCCCGATTCCAAGGGCAAGTGGACTCCAAACTATGAAGGTCCATAAGTTGTTAAGAGAGCCTTTTCAGGCGGTGCTTTGTTGCTCATAACTATGGATGGGGAGGATTTCACTCATCCTATGAATTCAGATGCAGTCAAGAAATACTTCGCCTAAAAATAAATACAAAATAGCTCGCTAAGTTGAAAACCCGAAAGGGCGGTTTAGGCAAAAATGAGCGTCTCGGTGGATTGAAAACCTGAAAGGGCGATCGAGGCAAAAGTTAGAGACATGAAAAAATAATTAATATATATATATATATATATATATATATATATATATATATATATATATATATATATATAATATATATATATATATATATATATATATATATATATATATATATATATATATATATATATATATATATATATATATATATATATATATATATATCCCGCTAGATTGAGTACCTCACCCTTGGGAAATCTAGGCTAAAATTAGGGATTTGGCAAGTAACTGCATCCTGACAAGACTTTGTTCTACAATTGTTGTCTGTCAAAGATTCTCGCTCAATCATCATCAACTGAAGTGTCGAATATAGTGGATTCAGAGTTTATGGTGAAACGGTCATTATGTTCAATGTAGCCCTTTTTCCATGTAAATCACCAATTTCAAATTTGTGAAGATCCATGGAGTCTCGCCATTTGCGGACTACCATTCTCTTAAATAAATTTGAGCCTTTATCCAATTCTTTGCACTCTTATTTGTTTCTGTTTAACAAATTTTTGCATGTTTTAATTGATAAATATCATTATTTTAAACAAATAAAGTTTTCATAAATAAATTGTTTTAAACAGAATGAACATTCACCATGACAGAAAGGATAAGTGGGATGTCCTCAGTGCTTTCCCAAGGATAGTATGGTCACCAAAGGGTAAGACATTTGTTCATATTCTGGCATTCTTATATCCTCTTCATTAGTGTCCAAGTTGTCTCCCCTGCGAGCACAGAAAGAATGATACATTCACAGCTTCCCAGAGAGTTTGGCGCTAGCATTTGTGTTTTATCAATTTATGGTTGTCATCCCTTGTGTGGACTGGCCTAAAATACCTTATAAATTGATAAAAGTTGATATACTTTGGGTGGATAATATCCCTTGTCTCATTATCCTGACTGTTTACTCATGAGGAAGGTTGTCTTTCCCCAGCCCGAGTAAGAATCTCCAGGGGAGTGAGCATGTGATATTGGTTTCCCCAGTGAAGTCGCCAGTTGATGGAGGGCTTGTTTCCCTTTTCATTTATTTTGGAAAGAGGTATCCTCGGTATGTCGCTTGTGGATGAAATATTCATTTCCGGTTTCCCCAGCCTGGGTAGTTCCTACGAGAGCATTTGCAGCTTGTCCCTAGTAGGCTTGCCAGATCAGAGCTTGATGATTGTATCCCCTCCGAGTTTAAAGATTTCTTCTAGCATTGAGATCTGCTGTTGAAGATGTTTATTTCCATCCCCAGTGGAGTAAAATGCTATTTTTCCCCGTTGCAGAGTTTCCTCTCCAGCAGATGGAAGGGAGTGTTTTGATTGATGTACATCTGATTGGAGGTTGTTCCCCATAGAGTTTCACATCTTTCTTTGATAAGCTTCCCCAATAGAGTTTCTTCTCTGATGGATCTTATTATTTTAACTACCTATCCCCGAGAGAGTTAATGGAAATTCTCCGACAGATTTTTCTGCAACTTCCTTATGTCAGGATTGTTTTCTCCAGGAAGACTTCTCCTGCGCAGAGTTTTACCTCTTACAGTTGGAAGCTTTGATTTTTCTTATTCCCAGCTACGGTTAAAGTTTTCCCTTGTTTATTCTTGTTCCAGAGATGATCCCCATCAGAGTTGAGTTCTCTGTTTGATCATCTTCTTTCGCTGCTCCTGAATACATTATCTTTGTATCCTCGCGAGTGTAGCTTTGGGTTAGGGTTTGATATCCCTGATGATTTATTTTCATCCTTCTCAGGTTATTCCCAAGATGAATTCTCCAGTAGACTTCGCCCTTCTTGTCGAGACATTGGCCGAGTGTTTGCTCATGATACTTGGTCCTGTTTGTGTTAGATATGTCTGTTTGTCAACATTAATCATACACAAATCATACATATACAAGCATAATCATAGCATTCAGATATTCATGATGCATTCTTTTCCATATATCTTTGCTTGTTATCTCCTGCTATTGGTGAAATATTCCTCCCCAAGCAGATGTTTGTGTCTGATCTCCCCATATAGAGTCAGCCCCATAGGCATAAAGTGTATATCTTTCCTTCTTTCTTCCCCATTGAGTTATGTCCTCATGGATGATTGTTGTTTCAGTTTCCTCCCCAGTTGTGTATCAGGATGGAATTACTTCCCTAAGTTATATCCTCATCGGGTTGGGTCTTGTTTGATTGTGTCTTTCTAGTTTGTCTCTAGATTGATGGCCTTTCTTGTTATCCCCTGCAGTTCCCTGTGGTTCAGTTGTTCAATTGCTCAGTAACCAGTAATTGTTCATCCTTTCCCCAGTGGATCTTGTGGCCTTCTACCCAGTAACCGGTAGTTATAAGTCCTATTTTTGTGGTTTTCTACCCAATAACCAGTAGATGTAATCCCCTATTTGTTGGTTATCTTTACCCAGTAACCAGTATTGATATTCCTTCGTTTTGAGTATACCACCCAGTAACCGGTGATATATCTCTTGGATAATTGCTTTTGTCAGGCAATTTATCCCTAGCGAGTCATCTCTCATTTACCCTTGTTTGGTAATGATTGTTTCTCCATTTTGATTGGTCATCATTTTATACCCAGTAACCGGTATCCCGATGTCCTTTCTTTTCAGTCGATTTATCCTTTATTAACCCAGTTACCGGTTGTGGATAATATTCCATGCGAGTATGTTATCTACGTTTTTACCCATATAACGGTAGTAGATAATGTATCTCATGCGCTCTTCAGTCGAAGTCTTTTTCTTCCCCAGTCGAGTAAGATTCGTATTTCCTTATGGAATGGAATGCCCATCCTGTAAGTCAAGTTTGCTTTTTCAGCCCTCCTTTCGGATGATGAGTGTCTTGGATTTATTCCCAATTCACGCCTGGTTGGTCACCTATTATATACCCAGTAACCGGTATCCCTGGTTTCCTTCCTTCTGCCCCTTACTATGACTTTTTTGTCACCTGTGGAGTCAGATTTTTCCTGAGTTGAGATGTGCCTTTTAGGTCCTCCTCAGATGTTTCGGATGATTGATATCTCTCACCCTTATACCGGTCTTAGATATTCTTTCTCCCTGAGCGTGTTGTTCTCTCACCCAGTAACCGGTGTTTTGATAACATGTCTCTCTTTGAGTTTATTACCCAGTAACCGATAATATCTCGTATTTTCTTCCTCAGCTGAGTCCTTTATGGACATCCTCGTATGAGTTCGGATTTTTATCCGATGTATCCATTATGGATAGTTTTGTTGTATTGTCATATTCTCCAATACATGCATTTTGGCATCAGCTCGAGTCTTTCCATCAATTTATTTTCGTGGAATCCCTTTGTGTCTCCCAACAAGTTTTCAAGTCGTGACCTGCTCACGCATTTTTACCTAATTTCCCCTAGAGTCTCTATCTCCCTAGTGAGTGTGTTACTCCTATGGATTTTCAGTCTCTCCTGATTTCTTTTCCTTTGTGGCAATTATCCACCATGAAGATTTTGCATATATTTGCATCATAAGGTCTCTTAGGGACCAAAATTCGTCTCTTTGTTCTTATTTAAGCCCATTCTATCTCATCGAGATGAAGATTTTAACCTTCATATCTCCGGCTAGAATGAACTTAAATAGGGGCATCTGTAAGACCCTAATTTTGACCCTAAGATCCCTCATGGCATTATGTTATTGCACAAGTGCATTACCTCAAGGATCATAGCATGTTTGGCTCATTAACCCTAGGGGTGGGACTTGTTTGAATGTTTTGAGACCACCAAGCATGCTTGTATTGTATATTATTGCTTTTCTTATTTTATTACTAACCAAAAGCACAAAAATATGTCACTAACTCTTTTTGTTTTGAAGCTCAAGTGATCATGTGCTCCACAATTCTCCTAGGAGGCTCCTAAGCCCATTGTGTAAGACCCCAATTTTGGCCCTAAGATCCCTCATGGATCATATCATATCATATCATGGCCTCAAGGATCATTGCATGCCTTTGCTTCCCTCCTAGTGGGTGGTTTGCCTTGTGAGTTGTTTCTTGATCACCAAGCATGTTTTGCATTTGTATATCTTTGCTTTTCATATGTTTACTAACCAAAAAGTACAAAAATATTGTCATCTAACCATGTTACTTGCAGCTGAAGCAATCATCAGTCAAACAGTCAAATCAGTCATTAAATAGTGGATGGTGGCCATTCTTGAAGAATTTGGGCACCATGATCAATAATCAAGAGTTCATACATGTTGTGATATCATTTGGAATCAAGATCTCAAGGAATTAGGGTTTGGAATTCATCAGAACTTGGTCCAGTCAAGCAAAACCCTAGAAAGTCAAACTTGGTCAACTGTCCATTTAATCAGTGATTTGATGATGGGATTTGGTCTGAGAGGTCTCATTCATGTCTATACAAGCTTCATATATCATGTCAAGCATCCACAGTGAAGAAAATAAAGTCAGACAAGAGACAAGAAATTTCCAAAATAGAAAGTTGACCTGTAATTCAAATTTGCCAAAAATGGAAACTTCTTGATCCTAAACTTACATCATGATACAAGCTTCAAATGAATTTTTGCCCAACATGAAAGTTGAAGATCTTGTTCTCCCATTTCCAAAAAGTCCAAGAACTCTCAATTCCCATGTATGGTTGGCAAGTTATGATCAATTCAATCTCAAAAATTTGTGAACTTCAAAAGGCCATATCTCTCAAACCATTTGGCCAAATTTGGTGGGGTTTTTTCCTACAAGTCATATTTGATCCCCTCTTTCCAAAAATGTCATCCTCATTCACCAAAACTTCACCATTCAAAATGGCCTTTTTGGACTTGTCTTAATTAATTTCAAGTGTAGTAGAAATTTGAGTTTTTGAATTAGGCACTTTTAAACACTTTGGCCAATTGGAAATGTTCAGAAATATCATTTTGGTCATGCTTGTAAGCCCAAATTCGTGCACCAGCCACTACACCTCCACATGTGAACCAAAACCACCATTTAGCAAAAACTTACCATTAATCAAATTGTGTTTAGCTCTTACTAATGCAACCTTAAACAGAAGTATATATACATATTTTCTGTCCATTTCCAACCCTAGCAGCCTCACACTCACTCAGAAAAATCACTTGCTCTCAAGAACACACATCTCCTTCATCTTGAAATTCTGCAAAAAACCTTCAAAGCACACGATTCCTTTTGGGTTGTTCCACCATTTTCCAACTACTTGGCAGCCTTTGCAAGTGGTATTTCTCCACTGTAACAGCAATTTCCCGTTCTGTTTCTTCAAGACACTTCCATGGCAATGTTCGATTTAAGCATTTCCAAGCACTCTTGAGCCAAAGTTCTTCAACCATTCTTCATTTGGGAACTTAAAGAATACCTGTTTCCAGCATAAACATCCAAACAACCATCGAATCCCAACTGTTCTTCAAAACTGGTAAAATTTCGATTCCTTCTTTTCTCAAAATCATGATGTACAATGTATAGATCTCATTACCCTGGTCATTATGAGCTTTGAATGGTTTAAAATGGTTGCCTATGCTGAAAGATATGTTGACTTGAAATATGATGTGTGAATGTGTTTATCTTCGATTCATGATTGTTAGTATGTTTTAAGGAAAATGAATGATGGAATATGTATGTGTGATGTTTGATGATCATGATGGTATACTCAATTTCCATTTTTGGGCATTTTGAATTTCACGATTTTTGGTTGAGTGAAGAAGATGCACTGTAGCTGTTGAAACCCTAAAACCACATTTCCAGAATTTGTTTTACGTGCTTTGCATGCTTTTGTCACTATTCTATTGCCATGAGCCAATCCCAGCGTGCCACGCCCAGAATCGCAGCGCACCGTTTCACTTAAAAGTCTCCATAATTACTAAACTGCCACCGGTCACAATTATTTTGATTAATTCATTTATTTGTTTCAATAATTATTTCATTTTGTTACACAATTTTACAAAAATCACATCTCATTCATTGTTAATCCAAAATTCATGGAAATTTTTGCATCGTGTTCATCTTGATGTCTAGTATTTTATCATGATTTTTCCAGAATTTTTGCATGGTCGAATTTTAAATGGTAGTAGGGTTTTGTTCATGTGTCATTATTTTGTACCCTTTGCCAAATCCTTTGTGAAATAGTCATGCATTATCCATTTGATCTGAAATTGTTTGTGCACAAACTAGACTCATTCATGGTTATTTTGATGTAGAGTTTGCGAATTTATCTTATCTGGTCATTGAGTTATGTATTATTGAATTAGGGTGTGACAATTTGTGTCACACCATTGATGTGCAATTTCATGATTTTCTATACCATGCTTCCTGACCTCCAATTGGTGTGAATTTTTGCATGAACCTACTCTTGTATGTCTAGTTTACATGTGAATTTTCTTGGAATTAATTGTGACATTTCCTAATTGTTTGAGACTTTCTCCCCTGTTTGACCAAAATGTTGACTTGTTTGATACATGTTGCCATTTCATTTGTGAAATTCTCATACTTTATTGGATGAACATGAAATTTGACATGTGATTAGTAGACATCTTAAGCTTTGTCATGGTGTTGATCCCATTCATTTCTCATATGTTATCACTGACTTATGAATTTTTGAAGATGATACATGTTTGGTTGACTTCTTTGAGCATGCTTAAACTTGCTTTGACTTTCTGATTTTCATTGACTATCTTCCCATGATCCAAATGAGCTGAAATTTGATATGCATGTGATGTTATGGATCATGATTGATCATGATTTATTTGCTGATTTTTGGAATTGATTATGTTTGGTTTTGAGCTAAGTCTTGCTGTTGACTTCTATGAGCTTTCATTTGCCATGCTTTGACTTCTTTTGCTTATAAAATGATGATGATGAATGATATGGATGTGGGACCAATTGAGCTTGCTTCTTGATTGTTTAAACTTGATTTTGGTTGACTATCCCTTGCTGTTTTGACTTTCTCATCTCATTTTGACCCTAGGCTTGTCCTAGTGGTCTTGTTGCTTATATTTGAGTTCATTGTTTCAGGTTAAGCAACAATGCTTCAAAGAGAACAATCCAATTTGATTAAGCTTGATTGTTTATCATGAGCTAACATCTTTGTTTTGTAGGTGGCTTGACTCATATGATTTGAGTCTTGTGCTTTACACATTCATCTGATTATGTTAACTGTTAATTCTATTCTCATTTTGCTTTGACTTTTGAATGGTGTACTGATTCTGTTTGACTATTTCAGGTACCATTAGTTGCTTAGTTCTTTGAACTTGCTTTGCTTTGCTTTATAGCAATTTGCATTGAGGTATAATCCCCTTTCTTCATGTAGTCTGGAAGACCTGGCCTGTTACTTGGCCAGGCAACTGTCTAAAGTCCTCCTTAAGAGGCAATGCTTGTGTGTGTTTATATTTGTCCCAAGCAGGAAAAGCCCTTCAAATAAGGCAATTGGTAGATCAAAGAGATAAGCAACCTATCTCCTACTATTCTGTGAGTCTTCTCCTTGCTCCCATTACATGGTTGTAGCATTGAGATCCAAACCCAAGATCTATAGAGTCTAATATGTGGAGAGAGTTCCCACTTTCTGAACTCCCACACCTTCTGATATTCAAATGCTCTCCCTGACCAGGGATAAGAGCAATGAGGCACACCCCTCATCTCCTTTCATCTGCTTCACCTTAGCCCCTCAATGGCAAGGTTAGGAGCACCTGTGACCCTATTCCAGTTGGCTTCAATGCCTAACCCTTTTGTATGAGCCTCCTTGTTTGGTTATAGTGTGTGCTGAATGACTTCATTGATTGCTTGTTGCTTCATATGCACATGTTTGCTTGTATGCTCTATGCATTTATCATCATTTATTGCTCATTAATGCATAATCATCTCATTTGTCTTTATGACTTATCATTGCTGTTTACCCATTGAGGACAATTGTAAGACCATCCATTGGCCATTGCTCCTATGATATGGAAGTGAGTATAAGACCATCACCTTGGCCACTCATCTTATCTTTGCCTGATGCATTTGTTGATTATATGTGAGGATGCAATTGTAAGTCCCTGCAAGTTGGCCTTTGCTTTCCTATGATCACATGTTGTTTTGTTTGTTGTATGTGAGGATACAACTGTAAGTCCCTGCAAGTTGGCATTTGTATTCCTAGGACCATACTGTGGAGGTTAGAGTAAGCCCAGGCAGATTGGCATCTAACATCCATGTTTTGCTTTTGTTTGTTTATGTGAGGATGCAATTGTAAGTCCCTGCCAGTTGGCATTTGCTTTCCTAGGATCATATGTTGGATATTGGTATAAGTCCAGACAGATTGGCATCCGGTATCCAAGTTTCATTTTGTTTTTAGGAGATTAGTATAAGTCCATTGAGTGGCCTCTGATATCCCGTTCTGTTTTAGGAGATTGGTATAAGCCCAGTGATTGGCATCCGATATCCGCTTTTGTTGACTTTCTTGTTTGTTTGTTATTATCCATTGCTTATTCCAAAGGACACACTTGAATCATCTCCTATATGATCTCAAGAGGTGAACCCTCTAAGAAGTTTTACAATCCATCCTCATCCATTCATTCCATTATGTCCTAAACCTTTTCACACATTACTTTCAAACTTGACATAGATATTGTGCAAACATCTTCATGTTTTCAAACCAAAAACCTGGACCCCAAGTCCTTGACTTTTTTCAAACTCCATTTCATAATACTTCTTTGAATTAATCTTAATCATACTTTGACCCTACTTTCACAATCACAATCAATTAACTTCACCCATTCACTTGTTTTGGCTTTGTCCATTGTTAATCTTTTCATGCATTAGCCATAGGTTTCAATTATCATTGTGGTTGATGTAAACCTCACCTTATCCTTAGTGAGTCGACTATAAGACTTCCGTACTGAAAACAGGGCTAACCCCTCTAGTACGTCGAAGCTATCCTCGCATGGTGGATGTTGGTCTTGGTCGAGTTTTCTCCCATTGATAATGAAAAGCCTCAGTGCTATTGTTTAAAACTGAATCCACCAACTTTTGGAAATCTTTTAGCCGAACTACGGCGTTTTGATCCTTACCTTTGATGGAAGGTACGTAGGCAGCGGGTTCATCCGTTCAAACCCAATAATAAAAATTGTATATTCTTTTCTCATCATCCCAATCATGTTTGCACAATACTTATGTCATAACAAATAACAAATCTTATACAACAAGTGTGAAAAGGGCTCCCTAGGAGTACCTAGGACGTAGTGGGTGCCTAACACCTTCCCATTGTGTAATTTACCCCTTACCCAGACTCTCTGATCTTTTTATTAGTTTTCTACGTGTAAAACTTCTTAGGCTTTTGTTCGCTTTTTAGCCAGTCCTTTGGATAAATAAAAGTGCGGTGGCGACTCGAAATTTCATTGTATGCTTTGCTTATGGTTTAATCGATAAATCATATAGCGACGAATACACCGCTACAGAAAAGTGGCGACTCTGCTGGGGACACAAATCGATCCTTGGTGGTATTGCCTAATTTTCACCCTTGTTGTGCTATATTGTTATTTGTTATATGACATATTTTTGTACAATTTGGGATCACTGTATTGATTGTAATGCTTGAATTGCTTGATATACAATTGCTGTTTGCTTTGGTGATCTGTGAGATGAGTTCTATACCCGAACTCGAGTGCACTCTAGGATAGGAGAATGGCATAGTCTTGTTGACTGGTGTGGAGTATTCCTTAGCCAGTTGACTTGCGAGTCCATTCACTTGGTGGAGGTCATGTTGGATTAATAATGTCACACAAGTTATTTGTGGTTAGGCATTATTCTTTCAATCATGTTCCGCAGAAGCCAAGGACCTTAGTTACCAAACCCATCTTGGCCTATTTTTTAGGAACGTAGTGCGGAGGTCGTTCAGATGTCAGTTCTGATACGATTGTTACGCGATACTACACTCATGAGAGTTTCTCTTGAGAATATTCTTGGAATACGAGTATTCGTTCCTCCGATAATATTCGAAAGATGGAACGATGATTATGGGAACCTCTGATAGAACATGTCTGGCAGGTTTAAACCCTAGTACACTCCCTTTGGGTGGTTCTTAACCGAGACTCCATGCTCGTGACTCTCAACAAACCCGCGATTCGTGGTTGAGTCGTTCAAACATTGTTAATATCAATGGAACCCGGATCAGGTGTAAAACCTAAAATCCACCAAAGCGGCTGGTTGATATTAAGGATGTTTGAACCGGTTCATGTACCGTTAATATCAATGGAACTTGGGTGTCGATAAGGTGAAAACCTAAATCCACCAAAATGGATGATTGATATTAGGGATACAATGAGCTTTCCCATGACCTTTGTTTGGTGTGACTTGCTTGATCCTTGAGTGTGATTGTTGCATTCATGCATTCATCTACATCCATATCATCAGAAAAAAGAAAATTTTCAAGGAACTCAAAGGAGTTTATTTGCAGAAAATTTCAAACATGGAAAAACCGGGAAAATTTTTTCACCTGATATATCTGATGAGATATTCTCATATATGATCAAAATGCTTAAATATTTCAAAGTTTGCAAGTAAAACCCTCGAGTTTCTTTGAAATAAAAAACAAGCATATGCATAAACACTTCATGCATCATTTGCATAAGCGGGCGTTTTGTTCCGGTCTCCCGTCCTGTGGTCTGACCCTGCGATCTTCATTTATTTTGGAGACGCACCTCGCCGGTACTATACCAGAGCCGATTCTGCCAGATTGATGGATCATCCTGAGCAAGAGAATTGTGAACTCAGAGGAGGAATTTGCCAGACAAAGTGTTATTGATGGATTTATTCCTGGTTAACCAATCCCAGGCTGGCATTGGCTACTGTTCTGGGGCACTTAAGGAGCAAGGTTTGTTCACAAGTGGAGGATTCATCCATGATGATCAACCTGAAGAAGAGGAAGCTGCTGCTATCATTGAAGAGGACGCAGAAGATTTGAACAATTTCGTCATTCCTGGTGGTGTCTGCCACAATTGGGTCGCTGTGGATGTTCCTACGGTCATTCATAAGTCAGCGTGATTTGTTCACTTTGTTTAAAACCCTTCTCCTATGCCAAAAGGAGAAGTGATGACATTGTTGGCAGCATTTAATACAATGATGTTTTCATTCAATTAATGCATTGTTAAACATTTGTTTTTCCTTTGTTTTCACTTTTTGCTTTTTTGCATGAAATCAGTGATCACAAAAAACCTGAAAAAACAATAAAACAGCTTTTTCATCTGCATAAATGATTTGCTTGTTTAAATTCAAAAGCTTTCCATTATCCAGAATCATTATGCAGGGATTTCTAAACCCATTGAACATAATGATCCAACGCCATCTCCCAATCTTGAATTCCCTGTATTCGAAGCAGAGGAAGATGATGTTAAAGGGGATTCCTGACAAGATTACCCGTCTTCTTGAGCACAAAAAGGAGCTCATTCAGCTGTATCATGAGAATCAGCAAAACAGACAAACTGGGGCATTGCCAATGCCAAAAAAAAAAAAAAAAAAAAAAAAAAAGGAAAAGAGGGTGAAAAAGATGAAAAAATCAAAAATCAGGAAAAAATTTTCAAAATTTTTCCAAAGGAAAAAAGAAAATTATACCCTCAAGTCCCTAGTTGACTGATGCTGATTGGATTCAGAGTCGTTACGACCAGTTAAATTTGATTGAAGAGAAGCGATTGACTGCCATGTGTCATGGTCAGTTGTATCGGCAGAGAATGAAGAAAGCATTCGATAAGAAGGTCAAGCCTCGTGTGTTCCGAGAAGGTGACCTCGTGCTCAAGAAAGTTTTGTCTTTCGCGCCCGATTCCAGGGGCAAGTGGACTCCAAACTACGAGGGTCCATATGTTGTTAAGAGAGCCTTTTCAGGCGGTGCTTTGATGCTTACAACAATGGATGGGGAGGATTTCACTCGCCCTGTGAATTCAGATGCAGTCAAGAGATACTTTGCCTAAAAAAGAAGTATATGCAAATGAAAAAACAGAATAGCTCGCTAAGTTGAAAACCCGAAAGGGCGGCTTAGGCAAAAATGAGCGTCTCGGTGGAGAACCCGCAAGGGTAATCCAGGCAAAAATTAGAGACTGAAAAAAATAGAATATTTGCATCCCGCTAGATTGTGTACCTCACCCTGGGGCAATCTAGGCAAAAATTAGGGATTTGGCAAATGACTGCATCCTGACAAGACTTTCTGTTCACCAGTCGTCATTTCGTCAGAGGATTCTCGATTCGTCGTCAAACTGAAGCTTCGGATACATCGAGATTCAAATTGGTAGAGAAAGGATCATTATGTTCAATGTAGCCCTCTTCCAATATATATCACTGATTTCAAATTTGTACCGATCTATGGAGTCTTGCCATTTGCAGGCTACCATTCCATCAAATAAATTTGAGCTTTTTATCCAATTATTTGCACTCTTATTTGTTTCAATTCACCAAATGTTTTGCATGTTTTAAATTGATAAAATGTCATTGTTTTAAACAAATCAAATTTTTCAAAATTTTTGTTTTAAACAAAGTGAACATTCACAAAATTGAAAGGATACTCCAGAATATCTCAGTGCTCTCCCGAGGGTGGCATGATTTCCAACAGGTAAGACATTTGTTCATATTCCTGGTTTGGTGGTATCTTCTCTCTTCAGATCTTTGTTGAGGCTGTTCCTCAGACAGAGTTGTTGTTGGGGTTGTTCCCCAGTATAGTCGCAAGCAGAGTGTTGTTGAAGACTTCGTTTTCTCCAGCAGCGGTTTTCCCAGCATGGGTGTTTTCTTGTGAAGTTTCAGCGGTTGATGTTTTGTCATCTTGGTGCCCCGTCACTTTCTCCAGTGGGTCGTCTGCCCCAGATTTTATTTGCCTCCTCAGCACAGTTATGAGTAGAGCTGTTATTGATATCCCCATCGGAGTCGCGAGCAGAGTTGTTGTCACTCTTCCCAGTGCAGTTGCCAGCGGAATTGTCTGTTTCCTCAGCACGATCGCTTTCTTTTTAAAGACTCGGTAAGTCAGCGGTTTGATACCCGGTACTTTACCTTTTCCCCGGCGAAGTCGTCTGCGGAATTGTTGCTATCTCTCCATCAGAGTTTTTCTCTTCAGTAGAGCAGGATTTATTTTCCTACTCAGTGGTTGATTTGGGTTGACATCCCAGTATTTCAACCATCTTTTCCTCAGCGTAGTCTGCAGAGCGTTTGTTGTGGCAGTCTTGCCTGTTGAATACTCCTTCAATCCCTAGTATGGTCGGATGATGGCTCTAGCATCCAGAGAATGGATTGATTTCCTGACTGTTTGTGATCCCCAGTAGAGTGGCTTATATTGCAGAATCTACTTGTTGTGATCAGTTTGCTATGTATATTCTCCCCAAGTGGAGTGGTTCGTTGCAGAATCTACTTGTTTGATTTGTCCTCCCTCAGTGGGTTGTTCCCCAAGAGAGTAGCCGGCAGTTTTCCCCAGTAGAATTGCTTATGCAGTTAGATTCTATTTGGATGATATCATTCTCCCTCAGTGGGTTGTTCCCCAGTGGAGTTATGTGGAGTTCGCTTCTACAGCAGTTCGTGCTTGTGCAACGCACTTTTTGTTTCTCAGTTGACACTGGGATCCCCTGCAGATACTTTGGGATTTCTCTTGTTCCCCTACAGATTCGTCTTGGTGGCTGCTTTGCCCGTTGTGACTTTCTGTACCCTGATTGGGTTGTTTCCTGATACCTCTGATCCTCTGCTTCTTCAGCAGTACCCGCAGATCTTTGCTTCTCAGCATGAAGATCTCCGCAGATTGGCTCTCCAGTTGGTTTTTCCCCTGGAAGTATAATACCGGGCGTTTAGTTCCTGGACCTGTTCGTGTTAGAATTGTCTGTTTTGTCAACATTCATCAAACATAAATCACGCATATTCATGCATATTCATAAACATTCAGATATTCATGTCGCATTTCTTGCCATGTATCCTTTGTTTGTTGTCCCCTGCTTTAGGGTGATATAGATCTCTTTATAGATCTCCCCAAGCAGATGTCGGGTGTTTAAATCTCTCCATATAGAGTCAACCCCATAAGCAGAAAATGTTGCCTTTCCTTCTGCAGTTCCCCACTGAGATATATCCTCGTGGATGACGGTTTCTTCCGTTTCCTCCCAACACATATATTGGGATGGATTTTCCTATTTGAGTTACATCCTCATTAGGACATGTCTTGATTCAGTCCGTCTTTTCGGATTATTCCCGAATTGGCTATTTGTCAAATGTCTTGTGCTTCCCAGTGGGTTGTTCCCCAGCGGAGTAGTTTTGGGCCTCTACCCTCATACCGGTAGTTATAAGTCCCATTTTTCCTGGCTTTCTTGACAGAATTTGTGGTTATACACCTTTTATTCTCCAGCCAGAGTTTTGGTTTTCTACCTCATGTCGGTAGTTGTAAATCCTATTTTCCTGCTCTTCAGCAGTTTGTGGTTTGTTATAAACCCTATCTTGGTTTCCTGTGTGGATTTGTGATTTATTCTATCCCCACGCGGAGTTGTTGGTCTTCTACCCCGTATTCGGTAGATGTAAACCCTAATTTTGTGGTCACCTCCACCCTTTTGGCCCTCTGCCTACAAACCAGTAGTCGTAAGTCCTATCTTTGCGTTTTTTCTACCTACAAATCGGTAGTCATAAACCCTGTTCTCTCCTTGCGGAGTTAACTTTGTTGTTCATCCCAACTGATGACAATTTCCCTTGTGGTTATCTTCATCTAGTTCTTGATGTTGATTTTCCTTTGCTTGGATAAGTTGCTCAGATCAGCACTTATATCCCTAGCAAGTCTTTTGTGGATAATTGCCGTATGCTAGCAATTTTATCCCCAGCGGGTCCTTTCACCTTTTGTCCGTGATTGTGTTCCTCGGATCATTGATTTTCATCAATGCATCCCAGCGAGTCTGCTTTCATTCGCCCTCTTGTTGGTAATGTTTGTTGCTCCCTTTGAATGGTCATCATTATATACCTAGTTTGGTATCCCGATGCCTTTCTTTTCGGTTGATTTATCCTTTATTGACCCAGTAACCGGTTGTGGATAATCTTCCATGCGAGTATATTATTCACGGTCTGCCGGTAATGAATAATATATCTCATGCACTCTTCATTCGAAGCCTTTCGTGTTTCCCTGGTCGAGTAAGATTCGTTATTTCCCTTTGCGGAGTCGAATATTTCTTTGTTGTCGGATAATTGCCGGATGCTTGCAATTTATCCCTTTGAGTTGTCTTTCGTTTACCCGGATGCTTGGTATCGATTGTCTCTCTTTTTGGTTAGTCACCTATTATATACTTCGGTATCTCTGGTGTCTTTTCCTTGCGAGTATATTATTCACGGTCTGCCGGTAATGAATAATATATCTCATGCACTCTTCAGTCAAAGCCTTTGTGGTTTCCTTTGTCGAGTAAGATTCGTTATTTCCCTTTGTGGAATCGAAAATTTCTTTGTTGTTGGATAATTGCCGGATGCTTGCAATTTATCC
Organism: Lathyrus oleraceus; assembly: GCF_024323335.1. NCBI lineage: Eukaryota > Viridiplantae > Streptophyta > Magnoliopsida > Fabales > Fabaceae > Lathyrus > Lathyrus oleraceus. The sequence continues at coordinate 307,792,929 of NC_066580.1, forward strand.
CTTTGAGTTGTCTTTCGTTTACCCGGATGCTTGGTATCGATTGTCTCTCTTTTTGGTTAGTCACCTATTATATACTTCGGTATCTCTGGTGTCTTTTCCTTTCGAGTATATTATTCACGGTCTGCCGGTAATGAATAATATATCTCATGCGCTCTTTAGTTGGAATCCTTTGTTGATTTTCCCCAGCTGAGCAAGATTCGTATTCTCTGTAGAATCGAATATCCATCCTTTAACCAGTTTGTGTTTTGGATGATGTGTGTTTTGGCATATATACCAATTCACGTTTTCGATAGATCACCTATTATATACCCAGTAACCGGTATCTCTGGTGTTTCTTACCATGCGAGTTTATTATCTACGTTCTAACGGTAATAGATAATATATCTCATGCGAGTATTCTTATCCACGGTCTGCCGGTAATGGATATTATATCTCATGCACTCTTTGGGTTTGTGTCCCCAGTTGAGTAAGATTCGTTTTCCCGTTGTGGATTCGAATGTCCATCCTGTAAGTCGATTTGCTTTTTCAAGCCCTCCTTTCGGATGATGAGTGTTTTGGCATATATACCAATTCACGTCTTTGGTTAGTCACCTATTATATACTTCAGTATCTCTGGTGTCTCTTCCTTTTTCGAGTATATTATTCACGGTTTGCCGGTAATGAATAATATGTCTCATGCGCTCTTTGGTTGGAGTCCTTTGTTGATCGTCCCCAGTCGAGTAAGTTTCGTATTCCTTGTGGAATCGAATGTCCATCCTATAAACAAGTCTGCTGTTCTAGCTTTCTTCAGGATGATGAGTGTCTTGGAACACAAACCAATTCACGATTCCGGATTTTATCCTATAAACAACCTACAACCCGGTTCAGGATAATCTTCCTTTGTGAGTATTTTATCCACGTTCTGACGGTAATGGATATTATATCTCGTTCGCTCTTGGGTCAATCTTTTGATGGTTTTCTCCACAGAGTAAGATTCGTATTCCTTGTGGAATCGAATGTCCATCCTATAAACAAGTCTGCTGTTCTAGCTTTCTTCAGGATGATGAGTGTTTTGGAACACAAACCAATTCACGTCTTCGGATCTTATCCTATAAACAACCTACAACCCGGTTCAGGATAATCTTCCTTTGTGAATATTCTATCCACGTTCTGACGGTAATGGATATTATATCTCGTTCACTCTTGGGTCAATCTCTTGATTGTTTTCTCCGCAGAGTAAGATTCACATTCCTTGTGGAATCGAATATCCATCCTATAAACAAGTCTGCTGTTCTAGCTTTCTTCAGGATGATGAGTGTTTTGGAACACACACCAATTCACGTCTTTGGACGGTCACCTGTTACATACCTACAACCCGGTATCCTTGGTGTTCCTTCCTGAGTTTGTTACCCTTATACCGGTAACACCTCTTTTCTTTGGTGCTTCCTCAGTGAAATTTCCTTTTGCTTCTCCCCCAGGAGTCAGCTTGTGTCTTTCCAATGGATTTATTTTTCCTTTGGAATTTTCTTTTCCCTAGTGTGAGTCTTTCACTCCCCAGTGAGGTCTCCAGTTTGACTTCTGTTATTCCCTAATCAGAGTCGTGTCTCATTCACGCGGTGTCAGTTTTGTTTTTCCCCAATTTGAAGTCGTGTCCTGCTCACGCATTCTGTTTCTTACTATCCCCAACTAGAGTCTTGTCAGAGTCTCTGTTCCTGGTGAGTGTATTACTCCAATGGATCGTCTTTTCTTCTGTGTGAACCATATTCCCCACAGAATTTGGGTCTTTTGCATGCATACATTTGCATCATGAGGTCTCTTAGGGACCAAAATTCGTCTCATTACTGTTATTTAAGCCCATTCTACCGCGTCGAGATGAAGATTTCTAAACTTCACTTCTCCGGCTAGAATGACCTTAAATAGGGGCATGTGTAAGACCCCAATTTTGGCCCTAAGATCCCTCATGGCTCATATCATATCATATCATGGCCTCAAGGATCATTGCATGCCTTTGCTTCCCTCCTAGTGGGTGGTCTGCCTTGTGAGTTGTTTCTTGATCACTAAGCATGTTTTGCATTTGTATATCTTTGCTTTTCATATGTTTACTAACCAAAAAGTACAAAAATATTGTCATCTAACCATGTTACTTGCAGCTGAAGCAATCATCAGTCAAACAGTCAAATCAGTCATTAAATAGTGGATGGTGGCCATTCTTGAAGAATTTGGGCACCATGATCAATAATCAAGAGTTCATACATGTTGTGATATCATTTGGAATCAAGATCTCAAGGAATTAGGGTTTGGAATTCATCAGAACTTGGTCCAGTCAAGCAAAACCCTAGAAAGTCAAACTTGGTCAACTGTCTATTTAATCAGTGATTTGATGATGGGATTTGGTCTGAGAGGTCTCATTCATGTCTATACAAGCTTCATATATCATGTCAAGCATCCACAGTGAAGAAAATAAAGTCAGACAAGAGACAAGAAATTTCCAAAATAGAAAGTTGACCTGTAATTCAAATTTGCCAAAAATGGAAACTTCTTGATCCTAAACTTACATCATGATACAAGCTTCAAATGAATTTTTGCCCAACATGAAAGTTGAAGATCTTGTTCTCCCATTTCCAAAAAGTCCAAGAACTCTCAATTCCCATGTATGGTTGGCAAGTTATGATCAATTCAATCTCAAAAATTTGTGAACTTCAAAAGGCCATATCTCTCAAACCATTTGGCCAAATTTGGTGGGGTTTTTTCCTACAAGTCATATTTGATCCCCTCTTTCCAAAAATGTCATCCTCATTCACCAAAACTTCACCATTCAAAATGGCCTTTTTGGACTTGTCTTAATTAATTTCAAGTGTAGTAGAAATTTGAATTTTTGAATTAGGCACTTTTAAACACTTTGGCCAATTGGAAATGTTCAGAAATGTCATTTTGGTCATGCTTGTAAGCCCAAATTCGTGCACCAGCCACTACACCTCCACATGTGAACCAAAACCACCATTTAGCAAAAACTTACCATTAATCAAATTGTGTTTAGCTCTTACTAATGCAACCTTAAACAGAAGTATATATACATATTTTCTGTCCATTTCCAACCCTAGCAGCCTCACACTCACTCAGAAAAATCACTTGCTCTCAAGAACACACATCTCCTTCATCTTGAAATTCTGCAAAAAACCTTCAAAGCACACGATTCCTTTTGGGTTGTTCCACCATTTTCCAACTACTTGGCAGCCTTTGCAAGTGGTATTTCTCCACTGTAACAGCAATTTCCCGTTCTGTTTCTTCAAGACACTTCCATGGCAATGTTCGATTTAAGCATTTCCAAGCACTCTTGAGCCAAAGTTCTTCAACCATTCTTCATTTGGGAACTTAAAGATTACCTGTTTCCAGCATAAACATCCAAACAACCATCGAATCCCAACTGTTCTTCAAAACTGGTAAAATTTCGATTCCTTCTTTTCTCAAAATCATGATGTACAATGTATAGATCTCATTACCCTGGTCATTATGAGCTTTGAATGGTTTAAAATGGTTGCCTATGCTGAAAGATATGTTGACTTGAAATATGATGTGTGAATGTGTTTATCTTCGATTCATGATTGTTAGTATGTTTTAAGGAAAATGAATGATGGAATATGTATGTGTGATGTTTGATGATCATGATGGTATAGTCAATTTCCATTTTTGGGCATTTTGAATTTCACGATTTTTGGTTGAGTGAAGAAGATGCACTGTAGCTGTTGAAACCCTAAAACCACATTTCCAGAATTTGTTTTACGTGCTTTGCATGCTTTTGTCACTATTCTATTGCCATGAGCCAATCCCAGCGTGCCACGCCCAGAATCGCAGCGCACCGTTTCACTTAAAAGTCTCCATAATTACTAAACTGCCACCGGTCACAATTATTTTGATTAATTCATTTATTTGTTTCAATAATTATTTCATTTTGTTACACAATTTTACAAAAATCACATCTCATTCATTGTTAATCCAAAATTCATGGAAATTTTTGCATTGTGTTCATCTTGATGTCTAGTATTTTATCATGATTTTTCCAGAATTTTTGCATGGTCGAATTTTAAATGGTATTAGGGTTTTGTTCATGTGTCATTATTTTGTACCCTTTGCCAAATCCTTTGTGAAATAGTCATTCATTATCCATTTGATCTGAAATTTTTTGTGAACAAACTAGACTCATTCATGGTTATTTTGATGTAGAGTTTGTGCATTTATCTTATCTGGTCATTGAGTTATGAATTTTTGAATTAGGGTGTGACAATTTGTGTCACACCATTGATGTGCAATTTCATGATTTTCTATACCATGCTTCTTGACCTCCAATTGGTGTGAATTTTTTCATGAACCTACTCTGGTATGTCTAGTTTAAATGTGAATTTTCTTGGAATTAATTGTGACATTTCCTAATTGTTTGAGATTTTCTCCCCTGTTTGACCAAAATGTTGACTTGTTTGATACATGTTGTCATTTCATTTGTGAAATTCTCATACTTTATTGGATGAACATGAAATTTGACATGTGATTAGTAGACATCTTAAGCTTTGTCATGGTGTTGATCCCATTCATTTCTCATATGTTATCACTGACTTATGAATTTTTGAAGATGATACATGTTTGGTTGACTTCTTTGAGCATGCTTAAACTTGCTTTGACTTTCTGATTTTCATTGACTATCTTCCCATGATCCAAATGAGCTGAAATTTGATATGCATGTCATGTTATGGATTATGATTTATCATGATTTATTTGCTGATTTTTGGAATTGATTATGTTTGGTTTTGAGCTAAGTCTTGCTGTTGACTTCTATGAGCTTTCATTTGCCATGCTTTGACTTCTTTTGCTTATAAAATGATGATGATGAATGATATGGATGTGGGACCAATTGAGCTTGCTTCTTGATTGTTTAAACTTGATTTTGGTTGACTATCCCTTTCTGTTTTGACTTTATCATCTCATTTTGACCCTAGGCTTGTCCTAGTGGTCTTGTTGCTTATATTTGAGTTCATTGTTTCAGGTTAAGCAACAATGCTTCAAAGAGAACAATCCAATTTGATTAAGCTTGATTGTTTATCATGAGCTAACATATTTGTTTTGTAGGTGGCTTGACTCATATGATTTGAGTCTTGTGCTTTACACATTCATCTGATTATGTTAACTGTTAATTCTATTCTCATTTTGCTTTGACTTTTGAATGGTGTACTGATTCTGTTTGACTATTTCAGGTACCATTAGTTGCTTAGTTCTTTGAACTTGCTTTGCTTTGCTTTATAGCAATTTGCATTGAGGTATAATCCCCTTTCTTCATGTAGTCTGGAAGACCTGGCCTGTTACTTGGCTAGGCAACTGTCTGAAGTCCTCCTTAAGAGGCAATGCTTGTGTGTGTTTATATTTGTCCCAAGCAGGAAAAGTCCTTCAAATAAGGCAATTGGTAGATCAAAGAGATAAGCAACCTATCTCCTACTATTCTGTGAGTCTTCTCCTTGCTCCCATTACATGGTTGTAGCATTGAGATCCAAACCCAAGATCTATAGAGTCTAATATGTGGAGAGAGTTCCCACTTTCTGAACTCCCACACCTTCTGATATTCAAATGCTCTCCCTGACTAGGGATAAGAGCAATGAGGCACACCCCTCATCTCCTTTCATCTGCTTCACCTTAGCCCCTCAATGGCAAGGTTAAGAGCACCTGTGACCCTATTCCAGTTGGCTTCAATGCCTAACCCTTTTGTATGAGCCTCCTTGTTTGGTTATAGTGTGTGCTGAATGACTTCATTGATTGCTTGTTGCTTCATATGCACATGTTTGCTTGTATGCTCTATGCATTTATCATCATTTATTGCTCATTAATGCATAATCATCTCATTTGTCTTTATGACTTATCATTGCTGTTTACCCATTGAGGACAATTGTAAGACCATCCATTGGCCATTGCTCCTATGATATGGAAGTGAGTATAAGACCATCACCTTGGCCACTCATCTTATCTTTGCCTGATGCATTTGTTGATTATATGTGAGGATGCAATTGTAAGTCCCTGCAAGTTGGCCTTTGCTTTCCTATGATCACATGTTGTTTTGTTTGTTGTATGTGAGGATACAACTGTAAGTCCCTGCAAGTTGGCATTTGTATTCCTAGGACCATACTGTGGAGGTTAGAGTAAGCCCAGACAGATTGGCATCTGACATCCATGTTTTGCTTTTGTTTGTTTATGTGAGGATGCAATTGTAAGTCCCTGCCAGTTGGCATTTGCTTTCCTAGGATCATATGTTGGATATTGGTATAAGTCCAGACAGATTGGCATCCGGTATCCAAGTTTCATTTTGTTTTTAGGAGATTAGTATAAGTCCATTGAGTGGCCTCTGATATCCCGTTCTGTTTTAGGAGATTGGTATAAGCCCAGTGATTGGCATCCGATATCCGCTTTTGTTGACTTTCTTGTTTGTTTGTTATTATCCATTGCTTATTCCAAAGGACACACTTGAATCATCTCCTATATGATCTCAAGAGGTGAACCCTCTAAGAAGTTTTACAATCCATCCTCATCCATTCATTCCATTATGTCCTAAACCTTTTCACACATTACTTTCAAACTTGACATAGATATTGTGCAAACATCTTCATGTTTTCAAACCAAAAACCTGGACCCCAAGTCCTTGAATTTTTTCAAACTCCATTTCATAATACTTCTTTGAATTAATCTTAATCATACTTTGACCCTACTTTCACAATCACAATCAATTAACTTCACCCATTCACTTGTTTTGGCTTTGTCCATTGTTAATCTTTTCATGCATTAGCCATAGGTTTCAATTATCATTGTGGTTGATGTAAACCTCACCTTATCCTTAGTGAGTCGACTATAAGACTTCCGTACTGAAAACAGGGCTAACCCCTCTAGTACGTCGAAGCTATCCTCGCATGGTGGATGTTGGTCTTGGTCGAGTTTTCTCCCATTGATAATGAAAAGCCTCAGTGCTATTCTTTAAAACTGAATCCACCAACTTTTGGAAATCTTTTAGCCGAACTACGGCGTTTTGATCCTTACCTTTGATGGAAGGTACGTAGGCAGCGGGTTCATCCGTTCAAACCCAATAATAAAAATTGTATATTCTTTTCTCATCATCCCAATCATGTTTGCACAATACTTATGTCATAACAAATAACAAATCTTATACAACAAGTGTGAAAAGGGCTCCCTAGGAGTACCTAGGACGTAGTGGGTGCCTAACACCTTCCCATTGCGTAATTTACCCCTTACCCAGACTCTCTGATCTTTTTATTAGTTTTCTACGTGTAAAACTTCTTAGGCTTTTGTTCGCTTTTTAGCCAGTCCTTTGGATAAATAAAAGTGCGGTGGCGACTCGAAATTTCATTGTATGCTTTGCTTATGGTTTAATCGATAAATCATATAGCGACGAATACACCGCTACACATTGAAATGGCTAGATGAAGATGAGAAAAAGCATGACAATGGTCCACAGAGTTCCTAATCATCATATATGTCTCCCAAGTATCTCAATGTGCCAATTTTATCAAGATAACCCAAAGGGATTGAGGATTGTTTCCTAAGGAAAACCTAATTTCACTATGCTTTGATTGTGCCTTTCCCATGAAGCAACCTCAATCTCTGATCAAATTTAATCAAGGGAAGTTATTTCATTTATCATTTCATGCATATATGAGCCTATTTGAGGCCCCCCAATCATTTATTCATCAAGAGTGGAATTTTGTCCTTGAAAAGTTGACCAGTCAAGTCATCTGACCAAACTGAGGTCCAATGAGATATAACTTTTGATGTATTTGTCAAATGAAGATGACCCCAAGATATAAATTGTTCTTAAGAACCATATGAACAACTTTCATTTTCATCAAAAATCCATTTGAAACTTGGAGGGTCATCATTCATTTCAAAACATTATAGGTCATTTTGACTGAAACCCTAATTTTGGGTCAACTTACTAAGGGCATAACTTTCTTAATTTTTATGATTTTGAGGTGAGACTAAATGAATTGGAAATCTTGAGATGTCTAATTCAAATTTTATGGTTGACAAAATTTCATAACTCTAAAAGAAATACATGTGATATTGCAAAACATTATAGGTCACCTTGGACCTAATTCATTGAATTTGAAAAAGTACCCAACTTCAAAAGCCCATAACTTTGTCATATAAAATCCAAATTATGCAAACTTTGAGTCTAGATTGACCATATTGAAAATATATACAACTTTTATGTTGGAGGGGTTTTCATTTGAAGCTTTCATCATGAAAACATAGGGGTTTGATTAAGCTTGCTTTTGGTGAAATTTTCAAAGTGATTTGAACATTGTTTGTACTTGGATTTTCCAGGCCAGTTTTCATCAATTTGCAAATGCCAAATTATTTTTTTCCCAACATGAATTTTGTTGCTTGTTTCAAGGGCTTTCCAACCATTACTCACACTACTCTTTTGGATTCACCATTTGTGAGTTTCGAATTCATTTCCATTTATGTGCATTTTGGTATTTTATGATGAAACTTGAATATGCAAGCTTGTTCAGTCCAAAGTGCATGACCAAATACTCTTCATGTGAGCTCAGCAAACTTCTGCAATCACCATTGGGCCTTCCACACACATACACATGCCCATGCATCAAATTTTTAAATTGCCATGCACATGAAAGAAGCATGATCAGCTGATGCATTTACCTATTAATAGAGGTGTCACGAGCTTCATTCAACACCCTTTTGGAGATCCCTTATGTTGTTGCACTGAAATCCTAACCCTCACCAAAGGAATTATTCATTTTTCTTCATTACTTTCGAGCTTGAAATTCAGTATCATTAACTGAGTTTTAAAGCCAAATTCCTTAGCCAATCACTTCCATTACACTCAAGGATCAAAGAGGAGCAAGGATCTTGAAGGATTCATGGCCAGAAGTTCATCCATTTGAAGTATACATTCAAACTTTTTGGATGTAGAACTCTTAATTCAATGTAGCATTCTTGTGTTTCTATGGTTTTCTGAAGTCCTCACACTTGAGGCAAGCCATTGGTGCTTTCAATTCTTCATTTCATGAATTTTCAGTTTGAACACCGTGATTGTCTCCTTCACATTTCTCTCAATATAGGAAGAGTGAGGAAGATCCATTGGTATAGTGATGATCTCCATCACACGAGCTTCATTTCCATGTCCTTATTTTCCATTTTCATTGAAGTTTATTTTTCTGCAAATGTGGCTGGATTCTGTTGCTTCGCCGGAGAAGACGGTGGTTTCCGCCACCATCACCACGTGTCTTGCTCCTTGGCCATTGGATTTCCATTTCAGGATCTAATCGTGTGCATCCATTTTGATTACTTATTTTAATTCATGTTGTGGCGCGCTTGACTTGTGTACACCGTGTTCCCTCAAATCTGAACTGTGCCAGATGCCACGTTAATTAATGAATGTGCATCTGATCGTTGTGGCTTTTTCACTTATTTTTATTTTCCACTTATTTTCTGATAATTCCTTTTATTTTCAAAAATTCATTGAAAATTCATTTGAAGTCGGAAAAATATGAGACCAATTCCAAAAAATGTTTTGAAAAATCTAGTTTCATATTATGATTTTTAATTATTTTTATGACTTCATTTGATATTTTTCATGGATTATTTGATTTTTAATGGTTTTAATTCATTTTAAAAAACTTTCTGACTTTTGAAAAATCCAAAAATATTTTCATAGCATCTATGGATCATGATAAGTCAATGAAAAATAGTCTCAATTTCTTGATTGTTTTGAGATTATTTGGGATTTTAATTCATATTATGCTATTTTTAATTGTTTTTAATTACTTTCTGATTTTAAAAGTTTGTGAGAAAATTAGTCAAAGCTTGTTTGACTATCGGGAACCTATGAGAATTTAATTGGACTTTTTGAAGTTGATTTGAATTGAATTTGAGGTTCAACCTTATTTTTTTATTTTTTATTTGCATTTTATTTTAATTCAAAAAATACCAAAAAAATATCATTTACTTCTTGACTTGTTATCTTTATTTCTCTTCTGTTTGGTGTTGATTGATGTTGATTTTATTCACATTTGGTCAATTGGATTTGATTGTTGTTTTCTTTTTCTCTCCCTTTCATCTTCATCCCTTTCTTTCCATCAATGGCCAATGAGTTAAAGTCTTGAAGTTGGTCTTGACAAAATGAGAAGCCTAACCTTCTTTGATCCAAACCAAACTCAACTTGATCCATGATCAAGTGAGTTGTTTTGTGTCCAAGATAGGTTGCTTCTTGGTCAAGCAAATAACTAAAAGTCAATACAAGGCCCTTCCCCTTTTTGTTTGACATGGCAAGTTTATGGAGCTTGGCTTACTAGTCATGATCTCTAACTTGTGTTCTTCGCCTATATTCTTATTGACCGGCCTCAGATAGGTGTGACTACTACATTAGTCCACTTACGATTGCTTAACATAGCACTACATTGTCTTATGACAAGCTAACATAACCTCACTAACTACTAACTTTAATTTGAGCATTTAATTTCTTGCCATTTACTTTTAATGTCATTTACTTCTTGCTCATTATTCATATTGATTTTCACTTTTCTCACTTGAGCACATATATTATGTTTATGTCATTTTTCTTTTGCTCATTTGAGCCCATTATTGTATATAAATATATTGCTATCTTGTTTTGTTTGTGTTTGTTTTGATGTGAACCAAATGCAAAAAAGGAGAAAGGACTTAGAATTAGGATTTACCCATGCTTAAAGGAGTTCAAGAGCAACTAGGCTTCATGCCTTTAGAATGCTAAATATGTTGAAGAGAAACTAGGCCTCATGCCTTTAGAGAGCTAAAATTCAAAGTTGATCTCAAAGGACTTCTCCTCCAAACTTATTCTTTGTCCATTCCCCTTATTGTGTTGTGAACTTTTTGATGTTTGCTTTTGTGTGATTGGGATCCCATCTTAAGATTGTGAAAGGAGGACCATTGTCATGAGTCATGAGTAGCCAAGTTAAGAGCCAAGCCAAATGAAGATCCTAGGAGCTTGAATTCAAATTGTTTGATTGCACGTTTGTGTGCTAAGTCCAAAGGAAAGGAGCATCTTGAGTCATCTCTATACGACTTCAAGAAAAGGAACTCCAAGGGTTTTTCTTTCCCCTCTTATCTTTGTATGCTTTAGGAATAGCCCTTCTCTTCTTCTCCCCACTCTTACCAAGCCAAAAATCATTTTAAAAACTTTGACTTTGTTTCAAATTAGAAACCTAGGCCTTAAGCCTTTGACTTTTCAAAACTATTTACATAAATACTCATTGTGAATAAACTTTAATCCAAACTTTGACTTCATTTTGTAAATAAGTCTAACTTGTAAATATAACTCATTTCAAGTTGTTTTTGTGGTTCCAATGGCCACCTTGTTAAAACATTTTCATAAACATTAGTCATAGATTTGAGTTATCATAGTGGTTGATGTAAATCTCACCTCATCCTTAGTGTTGGATTATAAGCCTTCCATGCTTATTATAGGGTTAACCCCTCACTAGCATGTTGAAGCCTTCCTCACATGGTGGATTGTTGGTTTAGGTTGAGTTTTCTCCCTTTTATAACAAAAGACCTTAAGGCTTTTGATTAAAATCAATTCACCAATCTTTGAAATTTTTACCCCGAACTAGGAGGTTTTGATCCTCCTTTGTGATGGTACGTAGGCAATAAGTTCATACATTCAAACAATAAATTTGTAAATATAATCTATTCTCTTCTCATCCCTCCAATCTTTTTGCACAAATCTTTTCACAAATACCAACCTACAACACATATTTGCCAAAAGAGGTTCCCTTAGAGTACTAAGGATGTTTTGGGTGCGTAAAACCTTCCCATTTCATAACCAACCCCCTTACCTAGATCTCTGACATTTTTATTAGTTTTTGATGTGAAAAACTTCTTACTTGGCTTTTGTTCACTTTTTAGCCTTTCCTTTGGACAAATAAAAGTGCGGTGGCGACTCGAATTGTATGTTGACTTTTGGTTTAGTCAATAAACCTAAAGGTAACTAAAACCCCACTACAGAAAAGTGGCGACTCTGTTGGGGAATCCATTAGCTCCGTGGGTTTAGCCTACTTTTTTGCTGGTATGTGTTGTATGTTTATATTTATTTGTGGCATATTTTTTGTGCGAATTTGGGATGAATGTATTGTTTATAATGTATGAATTGCTTGATATATCAATTGCTTGTATGCTTGGTGATTTCTTGTGACATGAGTTTTATACCCGAACTCGAGTGCACTTATGATAGGAGAATGACATAGTCTTGTTAATACACCTCTAACCAACCTTCAACTGGATTTTCTAACTCTGTTAACCTACCCAAACGTGTAACCAACTTGCCCAAATTTCTGCCTGAATCAGTTAGATTGATTTCCCTATAGAATCATAAGCTTACTGCAAATGAAGGGAAGATCATAATTCACAATCACACTCATTTAAAATCACATCATTCACTTTCCCTCTCTCTGAACTCGTCTTCAACCTCTCCCATCTCACCCTCACCACACGCTCATATCGTAATAATTGTAGAGCTTAAATATTGGAAGCTCTAATAGTTGAGCTAAGCCTCTTATCAACTCTCTCATTCTCATCCAATCCCACACCACTCTCTGAATCAAGGTTTCCATTGGAGATTCACTCACTCGCGCGCAAGAAACTTCCATATCAACCTATAGGCTACGAGGAAGAAGAAGAAGAGAAAATCAAAGCATAAAATATAAGAGTTTAGAATCTTACTTGGATATCCTCTAGTGTTCTTGATTCTTCAAACTTCATCACCATCTTTGTCACTGCAACAGTCACCGAGACACGTCTCCGTCTCGAAGGTTAGGTAGCTTGCATCTTCTTGCTTAAATTTCATCACCATAATGTAGAGGTTTCCTTTGGGAGCTAAAACCCCAGGGTTTGGACTCGAATTGACTCACTTTCACCGTTTAAATTGAGTTTATTGTTCTAGGATTTTTTCCTTTTGTAACTTCGATTTGGATTAGAAAATAGGTTTTGGAGAAGATGGATTGGGGTTTGTTGAATAAGAGGATAAGACAAATGTTTTGGTGACTGATTGAACTTGTTTGAAGACACCCATGTTGCAGCATTGAAGCTTGTAGGTATTGAAGCCTGTAGGTTCCAAAGGTCGACACCGATGTTGTACTATTGAAGCTTATAGGTTTTTGCTCATGTGTCTCCTCTTCAGGTTGACAAATAGGCGTGTATGGTATACATAGGTCGGCACATGACTTTCATATGTCAATCTATACAACAAAATGTTTCAAAAATTCATAAATTTTCCAAGTCCTGTGCATTCATTTTGTCTCCAAACGAGCATGCATATAAATACTTCATACATGCATCATTGTCTAGTAAGTTTTCTAGTGAGTAAAACCTATACAAATCGGGATTTTAAAGCATTCTCATCATGTTCAACCTCTATTCAATGCATACACACAATCAAACTACACAGTCAAACTACAGATAATAATTTTTTGATTTGGTGCCATCTAGATTAGGGTTGATAATGTCCAAATAGGTTATTTGTACCGTTGATATTGGGTTGAGAACTTTGAGCATTTCAAATCAGAAAACCAAGGTTGGCTTTTCCTTCAAGTTCGTTAGGGTTTGAAGGTTTTGGACAAGATTGCACAATCTAGATCCGATCGAGTGAAATCCTTAGGACAAGGGGGCACCTTGCAAGGGAATAACGTGAGACAGTGAATCGCATTAGAAAATCTTATGTTTCAACAAGTGTATGCTTCGAATCAATTCACCCTAGTCAAAGCTTTGAAGATGAAGGGGTTTCGTTCAAAGAAGTAGCGTGAAGATGATGAATAGAAGCGACATTGTTGGTTACTTGATCAATCTTTGATCAAGGTTCTTGGAGGTGGTAGACTCAACATCAAACCTAGGGTTTGTAGGGTTAAAATTCTTCATCTCTTGTATTTTCACATTTGCAAACTAAGATATAATATAATATCTCAATTCGAATTCGAATTGAGCGCAGACGTACCAATAGCGATGTCGATTAGGGATCTGCCTAAACAAAATCTTGTAAATTCTCTTTCTCTCTCTCTCTCTCTCTCTCTCTCTCTCTCTCTCTCTCTCTCTATATATATATATATATATATATATATATATATATATATATATATATATATATATATATATATATATATATATATATATATATATATATATATATATATATATATATATATATTGCATTGGTCGTTTGATTAATACAGTTTGGATCATAATTTTGAACACATTTTGAAATTGGTGTTGTTGTGTAGATCACAAACCATTTGGTTGTGATTGGATTTCTAGAACAACAGAACCACACAGAATTCCAAACATTATTGATCGCACACTAAGTGTTCGACAAATTTCCTCGCTTGTATTTTTGTGTGAATTATCATTGGAGATAGAGTTATCTGTATAACTTTGCATTCAACTAGTTATGATTAGTTGTTGTTGGTCGATTTGTGGATCATTATCATACAGTTTCCTTTTATACGCATATCTGAGCTTTTTGATAGCGGGTTTGGTTAGATGATTTTTTGATCCTAGATTTTTGTAACTTTCTTCTGCACCATATATTTTTCAAACTATTTTTGGTCAAGTTTTTAACTTGGGATCTATTCACCCCCTCTAGATCTAGGTTTATCGTCTAACAAGTGGTATCATGAGCACTAGTTAATTCCGTGCTTAAGATTTGGTTATTAGGGAATGGCTAGAAAACCTAAAGGGGGGTACAATAGAGAACAAATTTTCACCGGTGAAAATTATGGCTATTGGAAAGCTTGTATGTGTATCCATATAAACTCGGTTGATAAGGGTGTATGGGACGTCATCATCAATGGTCCTCATGAAATCACTATGACCAATGGTGAAGGCGTCCTCGTACCAGAACCAGAAAATCAATGGAATGATAATGATAAGAAATTGTGGTCTCACGATTGGAAAGCACAAAACATTCTCATATCTGCACTCGGTGTTGATGAATTTTATCGTGTTTCCCATTGTGAATCTGCCAAGGCTATGTGGGACGTGTTAGAAGTTACCCATGTGGGAACAAACAAAGTCAAACAAGCTAAGATCAAGAAATTGAATCAAGAGTTTAAACTCTTTCATATGAAGCATGGTGAAACCATTTCCGAAATACAAAAGAGGTTTACACATCTTATTAACCGATTGAATTCTCTATGTAAACCTATTTCCAATGATATTATCACTAATAAGGTTTTGAGATCTCTTAATATATAATGGAAACCCAAGGTCACAGTAATCAAATATGCTAATGATCTTAAAATACTTGATCTCACTGCTTTGTTTTGAAAATTGGAAGAACATGAGCAAGAACTCTCTTGCTTATATAAACACGAAAAAGATCATGAGAAGATGGTAAAGAAGGAGAAAGGAAAAGACAAGGTTGAAGAGAACAAGTCTATTTCTCTAAATAATTCAAGCTTAAAGCCCTCATATATTGAGCAAAGTGATTATGAAATAAGGAATGACAATAACTCCTATGATGAGGACATGAGATTGTTTGTAAAAAGATACCAAAGGCACACAAGGAAGAACGACGTCAAGCACTCCGATAAGAACTTAACCAAGTTTAAAATGGTAGCAAAATCCTCAAGGAAAGATGAGAACAAGAAAGGTAAACTTAGAAGTTCTTGCTATAATTGGGGAGAATTTGGTCACTATAGATCGTAATGTCTTAATATTAAGAAATATAAAAGATAAAGGCCATCACAAGAGATCTAGCAAGTCTAGAAGAGCATATGTTGCCTAGGAGAGCGCAAGTGATTCCTCAAGTGATGAAAGCTCTAATTTAAGTGTGGAATTGGCTTGAGTATTCCTTATGGAAAATAGAAATAAGAAGAAACATGTAAGTCTTTCTAAGCTTGAAACTATTAATGACTTATCTTATCTTCAATTACAAAAAGATTTTGAAGATAGAGAGGCCTTAAATGCCTTTAACAAATTAGCTTCACATGAAAAAGTATTTTTACACTTAGAAGCAAAAGTGTTAGAATCCAAAAGGAAGTTGGAAGCTATTAAGAGATCTATGATAGATGTTCAAAGTGACAAGAATGAGGATGAAAAACCTTCCAGGTTTAGTTATGAATCTTGTCATGATTGGCAAAAAGAAATAAGTGCTCTTCAAGTCAAATTAGACAAAGCCTTACAACCAAATATTTCATATTATATTGATTCATTAAAGTATGAAAGGTCTTTAAACCATTCATATAAGAAGCATAAATTTGTTAAAAGGGAGTCTAATACCTAGGGCTTGGTATGAGCGACTTAGTAAGTTTTGGATTTATCAAGGGTACTCTAGGGGAAAGGTAGATACTACACTTTTCATTAAGCATCAAGGAAAGCATACTCTTTTAATTCAAGTTTATGTTGATGATATTATTTTTGGATCCACTAATATGCAACTTGTTAAGGAGTTTTCTCATGGGGGAGTTGAATTACTTCCTTGAACTTTAAATCAAGCAAACTAATGAAGGAACCTTTGCGTGTAATACTAAATATTGCAATGACTTACTAAATAGATTTGGTATGGAAGATGCAAATTCGATTGACACTCCGATGCCTACAAATGGAATCTTGGAAAGGAATGAAAATGTTAAGGATGTAGATGTCAAGAAGTATAGAGGCATGATCGGTTCTTTTCTATATCTCACTGCATCTAGGTCGTACGTTATGTTTAGTGTGTGTATATGTGCTCGTTATCAATCGGCTCCTAACGAATCTCATTTAAAAGCTATAAAATGTATTCTTAGGTATCTTCATGGTACTTCTAAGTATAGGACTTGGTATTCTAAGGGAGGCGATTGTAATTTGGTTGGGTATACCGATTCCTATTTTTCCGGTTGTAAATCGGATTAGAAGATTACAAGTGGAACTTGTCACATGTTTTCAAATTCCTTAGTAAGTTGGCATAGCAAGAAACAAGTTTATGTTGCTTTGTCAACTGCCAAGGCGAAATACATAGCGGACAATAATTGTTGTGCTTAAATTTTATGGCTCAAACAACAACTACTTGATTTTTATATTAAACTACAATGTATTCCTATTATGTGCAATAACATTAGTGCTATTAATCTAACAAAAAATCTGGTGCTACACTCTCGCTAATCATATTAAGATCTGTCACCATTTCCTACATGACCAAGTTGAGAAAGGAAACGTCGTATTTGAGCATGTTGATAGTAAAAATCAACTTGTGGATATCTTTATAAAACCTCTTGCGACTGAACCTTTTTTCAATGTTCGAAGGGAATTGGGGATATCCGATATCTCAAATCTTGCCTAAGTATGATTTATTGCATGCACGTTATATTTTTTTTGCTCTAACTTTACTTGGAAGTTCAATCACTTCAAAGTGCATTCTTCATCAATTCATAAGAAAGGTAATATTGTTCCATTTTCCTCTTTCTCCCTTGTTGTAAGTAAGCTTTTACTTTTGCATGTTGCTTGTGTTCCATACAATTGATATTCTTGATGTATGAAATAGGTCATGAATGTTCACTTACAAAAATCTCTATTGATTTATGTCAATTATATGCTTATAGTGACTTTATGCTATTATCTCCATATGCCTGAAATATGCTTTTGGTGCATTGGCTATTATCTATTCTTATATGAAATATGGTTGAACATGTTATAATGTTAGCAAAATTCTTGTTGTGTGTCATTGTTATGATAAGATGTTTGTTTTGGTTTGTATGGTCGTAAATCTATATATCACCTTGCTAGAGCACATGCATGTGCAGAATTTTGGGAGCACCAAAGGTATATTTCACGTAATCGTGTCGATTTTGTAACAACTCAAGAGTTTTTTATTTAATTGTATCTTTCATCTTTCATGTTTGTGTTATGTTATTTGGTATAAGTTATGGAACTTATGTCTATTTTTTCTTTATATGCTTGTATTTATGTTAAGACACTCTTCTTAAATATGCAAATAATTCTATGTGAGTGTTATCATATTGATGGTCTTATCTTTGCAAACCGCCCATGTGTGTTATATTAGTTTATGCTTGATTTAAGATACTTTTCATGGATTACTTTGTTTCTTTTTGATGTTGTCAAAGGGGGAGAAGCAAGATGAAATTAGGATGCATATATTCAGGGGGAGCCTTTCATTGAAAACAAGAAATGCATCGTCTCAAGTTTTTCCATCCTCAAATAGGGGGAGTATGTGAGTGCAACTTCTGTTAGATGTATTTTGCATGATGTCAAAACTAGGATATTTTAGTGTTAATGTATATTTGAAGATATCCTCTGATTCTCTATGTGCATCTTTGAATTAGGATGCATAAAATTATTTGGGAACAACTTGGAAAAGTTCTCATGCATAAAAAATGCATGAAAAATACTTTTTTGTGAAAAGTTACAGCATAGGTCAACAAATACGTCTATAGGCCAACCTATAGAAAAAAAATTCTGCTATAGGTTGACACATGTTGTAAGACCCCAATTTTGACCCTAAGATCCCTCATGTTATTTCATCATATGCATTGACTTTGGGATCACACCCTGACATCCTCCTTACCCATTTTATCATTGGGTTTGCATTGGGAGAGATCATCAAGCACATTTGATTATATCATACTTTGTTTTTTCTTTGTTTACCAACCCAAATACCAAAAGAATATGTCAATGTATAGTTTACTTCTTTTGTAAGTAGTGTGTGTGTTCACCTATGCCTCATCAAGCTCATATCTAGGGTTTGAGACCCTCAATACAAGGGTATTAATCAAGAGATGGTACACATTGACTCTAGACATCATATATGGATCCCCATGATCTCCATTTATCATTTTGATTAAGAATTCATCAAGAATTTGAAGCTTGTTTGCCTTGGAAGCCCTAATTCATCTGAGGTATCTTGTGTGACTTCCTCAGCAAGTTTCGTCATTATTTGATCAAATATTTCAAGGGATACTTCATATTACATCATCCTATACATATATTATCCTCCATTAGTCCCAAATATCAAGACAACTTCAAGTTTGCAAGTTGGTTCATGGTGGTTGACTAGAGAAAGTCAACTAGTCAAAACTGGGGTTCCCTAGACCCTGTCTCCTACAAATTTTGTCATATGAAAATGATTACAAGTGTAAATTTACTCCTTATGACATTCCAAACAACTTTCATATTAAGGTCAAGATCTAGTTTTTCTTGGGAAGTCATTTTTTATGGTAAATGATTATAGGTCATTTTGTTTGAACCCTAGTTAGGAGGTCAACTTCCAAGGACCATAACTTGCTCAAATTTTATGATATGAAAGCCATTAAAGTTTCATGATAATATTTAAGATGTCCTCTCCAACTTTTATTCTTTGAATAAATTCAAATTCAACTTTAAAATGCATGTTCTAAGAGGAACACATTAGAAGTCACTTTGGGTCATTTCCATTGAACAAGAGATTTTCCTCAAATTCTAAAATGCATAACTCCTTCATGCAAAATCCAAATGAGGTTAAATTTGTGACCAAATTTACGAGGTTTGAAAGATCTAAAACGTTTATGAAGGAGATTTTTCCATTTGAAGCCCATGGCAAAAGTTATTCAAGGTGGAAGAAGTGAACATTTGGCTTGGTACATAGAAAATTTTCATTTATGTTTGATTTTCCAAACTTCCACCTCAAAATTCATCCTGATCTAAGATTCAAATAGAAATGTATTCAACATGAAAGTTGTTCCCCTTGATCTCACCTTTCTAAAAAGTCCAAGATCATCTCATTTGGTCTATAATTGAGGGACTTGCGCATGTGCTCTTCACAAGGTTCCATTTGGTAAGATTCATGGTTAACATTCATTTCCTTTATCCATGGTAATGTGACATCATTTCAGGTTGAATAACACAGAATTATGGATCATTTGGCATCATTGGGTGGGCCTATCACACGCCCATGCATCCATGCAAGGGAGATTTCTATTTTTTTCATTTTGAATGAAGTGTGTGAAAAGCAATTGCATAGCCTATAAATAAGACCCCTCATGCTTATAATTTGGAGACACCTTGCCCAAGCGTTGAACCTGCAATCCTAACCCTCACCATTAGAGGACAAACTTGAAGCTTTTCAATTGAAAATCGAGTTTCAATTTCACTTCAGTTTGGAAGTTGAAACTCCAAGAATCCAAACCTTTCCCTGATCCAATTCAACTCTTACAAGCTTCTGAAGTCAAGCCAATGCCAATTAGAAGCAAGATCAAGCAAGATTCAAGCTCCCTCGAAGGTGAATTTTCATAAACTTCATCTCTTTGATTATCTCTCAATTCTTCACCATTCTCTTTGATTTTTGGATGGCTGAAGTCCTACCAATGTAGGCAACAAGATTGAGTTGCTTTGAGGTCAAATCAAAGCAACTCAGTTCATGATCCTCAAAATTCAAATCCCTGTATCTTTTGATATACTTGGAATTGGAGAAAATTGAGGTCAGATTTGAGATCCTGGGCATTTTCTCTTTGAAATAGTGTCCTTGTTTTTAATTTTTCATTGAGATGAAGTTGGACCAGTCCGATGGAGGTCACCGGAGAAGATGACCGGAGCCGTAGCTCTAGTGGTGTATTGACACACCTCCTAGCCATCTGATCATGTTTGAATGTTTTAATTTGAGTCATTTCCTTTGAATACCACTTATGCCACGTGTTGATTGTAATGCACCATGGAACGCGCGCTAGGCCAATAGATCTGCCACCTCAATTAATGACGAAGATCTGATGGCCCTTGCTTTTTTCTAATTTCTTTTTATTTTCTG
This sequence comes from Lathyrus oleraceus, assembly GCF_024323335.1. Taxonomy (NCBI): domain Eukaryota; kingdom Viridiplantae; phylum Streptophyta; class Magnoliopsida; order Fabales; family Fabaceae; genus Lathyrus; species Lathyrus oleraceus. Next base: position 307,813,717 of record NC_066580.1, read on the forward strand.
AATTTTCATTTAATCTTTTTATTTTGTTTAATTCATATTAATTTCATTTTTGATCCAAAAAATATGGGACTTTCACCAAAAATCTTTAAATATTTTTCTCTTCCATATTCTGAATTAAAATTATTTTTGGATTAATTTTGATATATTTCATGAATTAAATGTTTTTATGCATATTTTTAATTATTTAAAAATACTTCTGAATTTTGAAAAATAGTGAAATTTTATGTCTAAGGTCCTTTGACCTTCTTTGACCTATGATAAATCCCTTGGCCATTGATTTGGTGTTTTAAAGGCATCTTATTTTTTGACCAAATTAAAATGTATTTTAGTTCACTTTTAATTGATTAAATGCTTAAAAAATTTGTTGAGCCATTTTTATGGTCTTGTGATGTTTGACTTTCTGTTTGGGCCTTGGTCAAGGTTGATTTGACTTTTGTTGGATCAAAACCATTGGATTTAGGGGATTGGTGAAATGTACATTTCATCTCCCAAAATGAATGAATGGTTTTAATTTGATGAAAGTCCTCCCATAGTCAATTTGTGTTTCTATCTTCCCCTCCCTCTTTATCTTCATCCATATTCTTTCCCATTCCCTCATTTGACCAATGAAATCTCTAATGTCTTAAGGCTAATTGGTTCATCAATGACCTTGTGTCAGATGAACCAATACAAGTATGATTGAGATATGTCCCTCCCTCTTGATCTTTTCTTTTAGTGTGTGGTATGTTTTAGGAGTTTGGCTCTTCATACCAAATCTCTAACATGCATTAACACCTAAATTTTTATTGCCCGACCTCAGATACTTGTGACTTCTACATAAGTCCAATTACGATTGCTTAACATAGAGATAAATTTGACCCTAAAGGCATATCATTCTAGTAAGTGAGATTGTAAGTCTCCCATTCTTCATGGTATTGTGTGGAGACTTGACCTTTTTTACTTTAATGAGAGCTAGTGGCATACTTGTTGAATTATCCAAGTTGGAGCCTTTCTCATGAAAGATGTCTTAGTTTTAGGATTCATACTTTTGAAAGAATGGTTGAGTGTTCTCCAAAGAATGACTTAATCAATTAAAAATCACCACTAACACTTGACTAACTCATAAATAACATTTGAATAATTCTTATTAATAATGCTTTACTTTCAAGTCATTTACTTTATGCACTTTAAATTTTAGTCATTTATCATTCATTGTCATTTACATATCATTTGACTTGTTTATGTTTATGTCATTTTCACTTTGCTCATTTGAGCCATAACTTGTGATTGTATATATTGTTGTGTATTTTGGCTTTTTTTTGTGGTCTTAGGACCTTAAACATCTAATAACAACAAAAAACCCTAAAAAACATCTGGTGGACTGTTGATCTTGATCTGAATTCTTGGACTTAGGATTAGGAAACATTCCCTATGCAAAAAGGACTTGGCCAATGCAAACATTTTTTAGACCAAGCTATTGTGTACTGAGCTTTCATCTGATACAAGCCCTGGGTTTTATTTGAGTTCATCTGCTACTCTGTCTGTGTACTTAATTGTTATTTTGATCTTGTGTCTGATGCTTTGCTCTGAGTTGATCAAGGAATATTTCATTTGATACA